>NC_143018.1:127348631-127504464 GCF_055824585.1 Amblyomma mixtum | reverse complement strand
CTCCTGACCAGCTTGAGTGTGTCTTCTTCTCGCATGCCATGACGTCTGTGTGAGATGCGCGTAATCATGCGGGCCACTTGGAGTGTAGATGCCTTTAATAGCGCAAGGGTGTGTGTACAGCGTTGATTTGACTGTATCCACATCCCTAGTACCCGTATGAGTCTCTTCTCTGGTATTGGTTCTCCTTCGAGGTAAACTTGTAGTCGAAGTTCTTTACTGGTAGGGACTGTTCGGTTCCGTTTTCCTCTCCAAACCCGTAAGAGCTCAGATTTTTCGGTCGAGCATGCTAGCCCTCTTGCTTTGACATAGTTTTCAACGCAGGTGGCCGCTTCTTGTAGCCTATCCTCTTTCTCGCCGAGTGAGCCAGTGTTAGTCCATATTGTGATGTCGTCGGCATAAATGGCATGGTGGATGTCGTCAATTTCTTTTAGTTGCTTCGCCAGTCCGATCATGGCCACGTTGAATAGCGTGGGTGAAATGACCGACCCTTGAGGTGTTCCCTTGTTAGGCGTTCGAAACTTCTCGGACCGAAGTTCTCCTATACCGATGGTTGCAGTTCTGTTGGACAGAAATGCTTTGACGAAGCTGTGAATCCTGCGCCCGCAGTTCAGGTTGTCCAGGCCCGTAAGGATTGCTTCGTGGCTCACATTGTCAAAAGCCCCTTTGATGTCTAGGGCCATTATCACGTTTTCTCCGTCCCGAGGAACGTTCCGAAGTACACCTTCATATAATTGGAGGAGTACGTCTTGAGCTGATAATTTTGCTCTAAAGCCGAACATGCTGTGAGGGATCAGTTCATTGTCTTCCATGTAGTTTTGAAGTCTCTGCGTTACCACTCGCTCGTATAGTTTTCCCAGGTATGACGTAAGCGAGATCGGCCTGAGGTTTTCTATCTGCAGTTTCTTGCCTGGCTTGGGTATCATCACCACTTCAGCATGTTTCCACTCCTCGGGGACAGTTTCAGCTTCCCAATGTTTGTTGAGGAAGTATGTCAGTTCAGCGACCAGCGCATCGCTGAGGTTGCGGATGAGTGCGTTGTTTATTTTATCTGCTCCCGCGGCCGTATTAATGGTGGTGTTTCGCATGGCCGCGTAGACCTCTTCTCGTGTGATGGGTCTGTCCAAATAAGCGTTATCGTCTCCCCGGTACTCCCCTGTATAGGTCGGCGGGTTCGTGCTGCGAAAGCATTTGGCGCGCAATCTGTCGAGGAGTTCCGAGTCAGTGCCCTCGAACTGGTGAATGAACCGGTATATGGATTTATTGTTTTCAGCTTTTGTCTTAGTCGGATCGAGGAGCGCTCTAAGGATACGCCAAGTCCGTGTCGTGCTTAGCGTCCCACTAAGAGAGTCGCTGAATTGTTGCCAATCTTGTTTTGCCAGCTGTGTGGCGTATTCCTCTGCTTTCGTTGTAATTTCGGCGATTTTAAGCTTGAGTTTCCTGTTATGTTTTTGTTTTTTCCATCTGCTGGTGAGACTGCGCCTAGCATCCCAAAGCTTGAGCAGCCGACCGTCCACCTCGGGTGTTTCCGCTGTTCGGTTTATGGTTTTGGTGTACTTGTCTTGCGTATCCCTTAGGATGCTTCCCCATTCCTCTAACGACTGTATGCCATTCTCGGTAAGGTTGCTGTCGCGTGCTTCGCAGAACGCATTCCAGTCCATTCCAGTAACCTCTCATAGATAACCTCTGCAAAAAGCTTCCAACAATTACAGGGGCATTATCGAGTTGCCTTTCCTTTCTACCAACAAAAATAATATTACACATCTACAATGCCTTGTTTGCCTCGTACAATAATTATGCAACTTAGTTTGGCTCACTACATCACAAAGAAATGTCCAGAGGATAAACGTATTGCAGAGAAAAAAATATTCGTAACATCGCCATAGTAGATTACATGTCGTCAGCGGCAGAACATTTTCAGTCCTAAAATACAATTAGCATGAAACGTGCTTACGAGTTTCGCGTACTACGATCATTTTATTTAGCAATGAATTCTTTCAGGCAGCTCCTTATGTCATTAGCCTCTTTGAACTCAATAAAAACACTCATACACGGAACACTGTTATAAGGTTCATACCTCCTCTCCGTGCAAATTATAAAGTGCGAGCACTTCAGCATAATCTTCCAGTAATCCTAAATAAATACGAAAACATAACCAATCCTACACTAAAACAATTACTTGACCAATACTTGTCCACATAGCTGCACCTTTCTTCACAAATGATTTCAAACGTTCACAAGTGTACTCATTTAGCTATAATTATATAATGTAGGTTCGAGATTGTCTGTATTATGTGTTGCCTATTTTTCCTCAAAATATAACCAGTTAATTGTTTGGTGAAGAGCTTGTTCAAGCTACTTATAGCTTAGACATAAGGTCTTTTATTTTTTGAATGGCACACAGTTGTATTTCTAGAACATTATGTGTAAATTTCCTTTGAAGTTAAAATCGATATTTCGTCAATAGTGTTTGCTGTTGAACTGGTGTGAAATTTTTAAATTTAATCCTTGGTATATTTGGTTACTTTGCTATTATTCATGTTTTAGTCATCTATTGTGCGTACAACATATTTTATTTTTCTTTAATACTCTGCATCATCAAGTCACCACCTCGTTGGTGATTTTGTAGGCCTTTTCTCAAACTGTCAGGAACAGCTTTTTGCCTATAAACCCTTTACCCGCCGCGGTGGCTCAGTGGTAAGGCGCTCGTCTACCGAGCCGGAGTTCTGGGTTGGAACCCGACCGCGGCGGCCGCGTTTCGATGGAGGCGAAACGAAAGAGGCGCCCGTGTGCTGTGCAATGTCAGTGCAAGTTAAAGATCCCCAGGTGGTCGAAAATATTCCAGAGACTTCCACTACGGCACCCCTTTCTCTGTTGCTTCCTTCACTCGTACCTTCGTCCGTTCCCTTACGGCGCGGTTCAGGTGCCCGCCGATATAAGTGAGATAGATACTGCGCCATTTCCACTCGTCAAAAACAATTTTACCTCTAAACCCTCCAGAATCTTTGTGGAAAGTAAATTCAATTTGAATTAAAAAATTGAATTTACCAGGACCTCCTGTCGTATACAAAACTTGTCATGCAGGCTTACGTCGGTACGGTGTGTGTGTGTGTGTTTGGTTTGGTTTATAGGGTTTAACGTCCCAAAGCGACTAAGGCTATGAGAGACGCCGTAGTGGAGGGCACCGGAATTTTCGACCACCTGGGGTTCTTTAACGTGCACTGACATCGCACAGTACACGGGCCTCTAGAATTTATCCTCCAAAGAAATTCAACCGCCGCGGCCGGGATCGAACCCGCGTCTTTCGGGTCAGCAGCCGAGCACCATAATCGGCCGCCGCGGTGGCTCAGTGGTTATGGTGCTCGGCTGCTGACCCGAAAGGCGCGGGTTCGATCCCGGCTGCGGCGGTTGAATTTCTTTGGAGGAGAAATTCTAGAGGCCCGTGTACTGTGCGATGTCAGTGCACGTTAAAGAACCCCAGGTGGTCGAAATTTCCGGAGCCCTCCACTACGGCGTCTCTCATAGCCTTAGTCGCTTTGGGACGTTAAACCCCATAAACCAAACCGAGCACCGTAACCACTGCGCCACCGCGGCGGCCTCTGTGTGTGTGTGTGTGTGTGTGTGTGTGTGTGTGTGTGTGTGTGTGTGTGTGTGTGTGTGTGTGTGTGTGTGTGTGTGTGTGTGTGTGTGTGTGTGTGTGTGTGTGTGTGTGTGTGTGTGTGTGTGTGTGTGTGTGTGTGTGTGTGTGTGTGTGTGTGTGTGTGTGTGTGTGTGTGTGTGTGTGTGTGTGTGTGTGTGTGTGTGTGTGTGTGTGTGTGTGTGTGTGTGTGTGTGTGTGTGTGTGTGTGTGTGTGTGTGTGTGTGTGTGTGTGTGTGTGTGTGTGTGTGTGTGTGTGTGTGTGTGTGTGTGTGTGTGTGTGTGTGTGTGTGTGTGTGTGTGTGTGTGTGTGTGTGTGTGTGTGTGTGTGTGTGTCTCGCATACACACGCACCCCTGCACCATGCTGCAAAGCACGAGTGCAGTGCCCCGGCCATGTTTCAATGTCTACTTCTACTGCTCATCTCCATCCTTTCCATCGAAGGCTGGCACTCCACGCTCGCGTGTGATGACTCACAACCCGCATATCTCTTACTCTGGGGTTAAGGTTAAAAATCAAGTGACATGACGGTCGCCACGTGTCAACGTGACATTCAGCGACAGCTATTAATGCGATACGTTGTGGTTCAGGATATGAGCGCGACCTCTTATCTGTGCAGTTCTATGGCGCTCTTTTCAGTATCCCACAGAGTCATTTATGCTCCAGCGCATACAGTTCGTTCGGTCGAAAAGCCGTCGACATCGTAGCTGTAGTGGCCGGAACCACGCGTCGTAAAAAAGTCTATCTTACCAACCGTTTGCCACAGAATGTAGCCATCTACTCTTCTCAAAAATTCAGGGCAGCGCTTTGTTGATCTAAAGTGCCGTGAGGCAAAATCCTTAAGTGTGGTGTTGCGGCTTCTGTCACTGATTTGTGGTTAAGCCGTTAAGCTTCGTCTATAAGAGTGGAACGCGACAGCGTCTTGCAATGCTGCCGGAGAGTCCACAAAACGCCATCGCCCGTTCGGCACTGCGCCTTGCTCGTCGGTAAATTGGTATTTGAGGAAAGTAAATGTATCTGTCTCGGATATCTCGGTGGACACCTGAACCTTGCCGTCAGGGAAGGGATGAAGATGGGAGTGAACGGAACACCGTATTCACTAGACGCGCCTTCATACATTCCAAACCATCTGAGCCGGCATGGCGGAGTGGTTAGTGTGTTCGTCTCGCACTCCAGAGACCCTAGTTCGATTCCCAACTCGACCAATTTCCTACTCGGCTTTATTTGCTTATTTATTTATTTTACTTGGAGCATCACTATACCATCCCTTCAATTAGTTGCATGGTTACTAACCAAAGTACAACTGGTCTCGTTTGAAATTCGCGCACTGTGACGTCACGATCATTTCGACCAATTGAAAAGCGTGACATCTCTGTCGACAACTCCTGCTTACAACGATGAGGCATTAAAGGCTTCCGCCTTAAAAATGCGTTGCGTTCAACGGCTGAACGGGAGATGGAATTCTGTGGACACCCTGGCAGCGCTGCAGCACGCTGTCCAGTTCCACTCCTTAAGGCGAAGCTTAGGCGTCTTCCAATTTTTGTTGCGAAAGCAAACACTACGCTAGTTGCTGAGCCATTTCGTGGAGCTCTGGAAAGGTCAAGCTGCGTGTGCGCGAGAAGCGGGTGACGTCACACGGACCACAGCTGGCGCGCCGGAGCCGCCGCCGGGGTCGCCGTCGCGCGCTCTCCATTGCCTCGCTGACAGTCTCCATCTCCCTCCCTGACGCGCAGTACCGATTGCGCATCGCCATCTGCGTGGTTTGTGGTGTATCTGAAATTTGCAGTGGCTCTGCTCTGCTATGCAAGGATATACGTAGCGTGAGGTGAGGGCGAGGTGTCCCCATCTCGGTCGACACCTGAACCAGAGCGAAGGGGCATAATTGTCCTCTTGGAACAGTGGACCCCTCAACCGTGCTTCAAGCTAAGGTGGTAGTGACAGGTGTGCGCTGCATGCGTTGGCATTGACAACGTCGCGCAGAAACGCGAAGCTGACGCCACGGGCCGTCGGCGTTCACTGTTTTCAGCAGCGTTGGCACTATCAAACACTCCGATCATTTTAAGGAAAGGAAGGCGAGAGCGCGCCTCGCCAGCTGTGCGTAGTGACAGCACTTGAGCCGCGTGCATGCGCAGTATGGTCGTACAAGGGCACGCGAAACGGCGAAGCTGTGGGCAATGTGGATCCCGCAGCAATATATGGCTACGCGCAGATGTTTTCAGAATTCTCCAGGTTTAACCAGAGCTAAACCGCAGCCATTTTTTTTTCACCACCCCCACCTCACAGCGCGATTGAAGTTTCATAATTCAGGCAGTCGTTATGCGCCTTTCCTTTCCCAAAAATCAAAGGAGGGTTTTGTCTTCGAATAAAAAAAATTGGCGGGGGCCACGTATGCACTGGGGAAACCCGCTGCCATCATAGCGCCTTAATATCACCGGGTGGTCCACTTTATTCCTGACCTTTTCAAAAAACGGGGTCTCTAAGCCTTCCTTCTACTGTTACCACTTTCACCCCCCCCCCCCCCCCCACCCCCACCACTTCTGAAAATGAAACTTGTTTCTTGAGGAAGGTAAGTAAGGCAGTAGTTGCCTCGCATTTCGTGGGAGTGGGTGGGAGTGAGAGAAGAAAGAGAAAACGTACATCATGTTAACTCGGTGGACGCCTCAAACGCATCTTAAGAGAAAAGTATCAGAAAGCAAGCAATTGAAGCTAATATGTCATTGCTCCGAACCATAGTCACAAGCCTCCAACCTGACTAAACATGTAAGCTATATGCAAAGACAAATGCCGTGACACCACCTGAAGTGCTGTGAGCAAATTTGGAGCAACCGTTGGTTGCTCAAAATTTTGAACGTTTTCGGCAGCAGTGAAAAGCATTTATTTATATGCAGAGATCCTTTGTTTGTTAGGTGACCTCTAGTGGGCCATCCCCTCAAAATACTCGGAGGGGTCCCTATTCTCAGGCGCCGTTTGACTCTAACGCAGCTCGGGTACGGCGAACCATGGCCTGCTGGGCCGGAAGGTCATTTCAGCCCAGCAGCGTTCGGCTCCGAGTCCTCTCGGGTTGGGTTGGGGAAGCGGGTGATGGAAGGGTTGCTATGGCATACCCACACCATACGGCAGGTGCTAGCTGTCTCCGTACAGTATGATCAGAGGCCAGAAAAGAAGGGGTCGAAGTGTTTCAGTACTGCCGGGCACAGCAGTGTATTCGTGATGAGTGTTAGCAAAGGACGCTCACCTGCTTTCCCCAGCCATTTAGAATGGTAGGGTACTTGCGGTCAGAGTCTTGGTAGTGATCGACGATGTCTTTAAACTTTATAAGTGGTTAGTTGCACAGATCCGAATTGGTAAGGTTGTCGCCAGGGGCCCGGGAAGTGAGCGCGCGGGTGCCTGCGTCTGGAGCCTCGTTTCCTCGTAGGCTTTGGTGGCCTGGAGTACATACGAAGTAGCGGAGAGGGCTGTTGTGTTTGGGATGCCCCCCCCCCCCCCCCTCCCCTCGTGCCTAAGGGGATTAAGGCAGCGAACTTCGAGGACCGTGGGAACATGGCGGTAGCGGCGAAGCTCAAAGAGGTGTGCTGTAGGACCTGTGATGCTTCCCCTGCTGCCTAAGTGGATTAGGCAGCGACCTTCCAGGACCGTGGGACCATGGTCGCAGCGGCAAAGGTCAAAGATCGCCGAAGGCCGAAGATGCGGCGACGATGGCGGCGTTCCGTGTGCTGTTGTGTTTGGGATGCCCCCCCCCCCCCCCCCTCCCCTCGTGCCTAAGGGGATTAAGGCAGCGAACTTCGAGGACCGTGGGAACATGGCGGTAGCGGCGAAGCTCAAAGAGGGGTGCTGTAGGACCTGTGATGCTTCCCCTGCTGCCTAAGTGGATTAGGCAGCGACCTTCCAGGACCGTGGGACCATGGTCGCAGCGGCAAAGGTCAAAGATCGCCGAAGGCCGAAGATGCGGCGACGATGGCGGCGTTCCGTGGCCGAGTCGACCCTCGGGTCAACGAACAGAGTGGTGGTGTGCTTAGTGAAAGACAGCAGTGTTTAATTACTGAGCCTCTACCCTCTCCCATCAACAGAGCTGCGCCAGAGCACCACGCCCCAGCGCCGCCCTGCCGTGGGCGGTATCAACAGTGGCCGCAACTGTCCGTCTGATTGGGCGTCATTCTTCGAACTATTTCCCTAGACAGGGATCTGGGGAATCTGTGCGCTATTTAACGGGAGTTGTTTTGGGGACTCCAGTGTGCTCTCCCGCTAGCGAAGCAGTCCTCATCCACTGAGAGTCCCTCTCAGTTGCTCTTCTGTAATCATGTAAATAGCCTGTATAAAGTTTTCTTCGTTTTCATCTTAACCTCTTCCCGTCCTTCCTCGTCCCTTCTCCGGCCCGACCACGCTCACCCGATCCCAATAACTGGTTGCCAGCGGTGAGATGGAAGCTACGTCTCAACAGTTGAATTGCTCGAGATGCCCAAGTCAAGTCACCGGCTCCAACGGACCCCGGCAGCTACGTGATTGACGGCATCAGCTACGCTTCCGAAGACCGAGAGATGGACGCGTCAGGTCACCGGCTCCAACGGACCCCGGCAGCTACGGGACTGACGGCGTCAGCTGTATCTCGGCAGGGTGAGTGCCCGATGTTTGCCATTTGTTTCGCCAGACCGCACTAGCACAGGCAGATGTTAGTGGTGCGATTTTGGATTTCTGGGAGATGAAGATTTTGGCAATTTTGTGTTTTGTTCGCTTCAAGCTGAGGCTTGTGTTTTAGCAGGGATTAGCGGCACGAAGTGCGTTCCGCGATGGAGAAGTTCCAGGTAGAGGACCTCCTTGAAATTTTGGAAGAACTGGGCATATCAGTAGGCCCCGCTAAAACGAGAGAGGCGATTTTGGATGTGATACGGGCGGAGGAGGTGACAGTCGAGGAGGCAGACGAGACGTGGGAGACAATTTTTGAACGAAAAGCGGAGCAAGAAACGCGAAGGCTTCTCCAGGAGAGAGAGAAGCGAGAGGCGCAGGAAAAGCGAAAACTCCGCGAGGAGAAAGGAGAGAGAGAACTGCTTCAGCAGCAGGAAAGACGAAGGCTCCGAGAGGAGCAAGAGAGAGAATGGCAGGAGCAGTGTCGTAGGAGACGCGCTGAGCTTGAGGAACTGCGGGAACGAGAGCAGCAGGAGCTCATGCGTAAGATGCAGTTTCTAAAATGGAAAAGGGCTCGAGATCGTCTGAGGAGTTACCGCAGAGGCGAGAGCTTTAGATCTTTCCTCGAAAACTTCGAGCGAATTTGTAGTGAGGAGGAGCTTGACCTGGGTGAATGGTCGATGATGTTGGTGGCCATTCTCCCTGGTGACGTCGGCGGCGTATTAGCGCGCCTGTCCGACGAGGAGGTCGACAGCTATGCAGTAGCGAAAAGGGCCCTATTTCGCTTCTTCGGCATAAAGGTAGAAGTCGACTCCAAAGGTCAAAGTGATGGCAGCGGGCAGCGCTCCCATCAGTGCGTCAGCGACCAGCCAACGAACCCCGGTTGGTCCGCTGCGCACGAAAGAGTCGCTCAAGAGAGCAGTGACATGGCTGGTTCTAGCCCTGAGACAGTGGCCGCTATGGCAAATGAGGCGGAGGTTCGGCAGAAGAAATACGGTACTGAGCTTGTATGCCGCCGCACTGAAAGACAGCTTTCCGGGAAAGAGCGCCACGGAGAGTTACCAGATATCAACGTTGAAGCGCCAAGTAAGAGCGCAGCGTTAGATATGAAGAGCGATTCCAGTCAGATTGTCGCTGGAGTCTGGAATGTTGATGACGCCGCCCCAAAACGCCTAATTCAGGACAGAGAGCTGTTGCGCTCAGAGGAAACAGCAGAGGTCACGGGAGCGAGTGATTCTGCAGGTGAGCCGTCGCCTGGCACTCTGAGCAAAGAACCAGCGGCTTTGCTGCGCGACAAAAATGGCAAAAACGATGAGCCTTTGAAAATTGATGGGCCGACTAAGGCGAGGGCCGGCGGCTTAGCACCTGTTGACCACGCGCGAACTTTTGACGGGCAGCGAAATTCAACCGGCGAGGTTTCCGGAAGACGGCCACGCGTGAAGACAGCTGGTCCGAACACCTCTGCAAGAACGCAAAAAGCGCGGGTCAGGCTTCTGCATTTGAGGACCCGGCGTAATTTGTCGAAATTGCCACCGCGGCGCTCAAGGGTTCGCAAGCTTTGCAATATAGCCCAGCAGACTACGCGTGCGCATGCAGGGCGTAAACGACCTGCTCCATCGAGAGATAAGGCATGTGACGCGGGCGGCGTGCTAGAGAGAAGGGTGCATGGTCGCCGCACAAAAGAACGCCACAGAGGACCCGCGAGTCGGAGGGGGACACAGCATGCGGGGAACCAAGAGAAGGGGAAGCGCCGCTCTAGCACAGGCGAAACTAATCAGCCCCGCAAATTTTTGGAAACCTTAACTGGTAGCCCGGCCGTCCGACCGCGACCGCGCAGGGCGCGTCTGAAGAACAGGAAGCGCTGGATTCTTTGAATGAATCACAAGACTCTTTCCAGGCGCATTTCACTAAGCACATTTTGTGTTTACTGTTTGCTTTTCCTTGTATTCATTTAATCAACTGTAGAAAAAAAAAATGAAAGCAAACCAAGTTTTGAGCTTTTGTGCTTGAGTGGAATTTTGCATTTTGTTACTTTCATTGTAGTCATGTAATCTTGACAAAGCTTGTTTTTAAGTAATCTTTGTATGGCGCAGTTCACTGTAGCGCGAACGATTTCCTTTGTGAACTGTAATCTCACCCGCGTTATTATCTATGTTTTGTTCTTTGACGGCATCACTCGGACGAGATTTGATGCGAATTGCCGTGCAGCAGGCACTTGTATATAGTTTTAACTGCGCTGCGAATTGTGAGAGCGCCCGCTGAGGCGCGGATGTACACCGAAGTTAAGGTGTCTATCGAAGTAACTCATGGGCGAATGTGGCGTAGTCCCTCGCGTGGGCGCTACGAGATTACTTCGAGATTTAACCTTGTTAGGTTTGTTTTGTGGCTTGACACGCAAACTTTACCTGCGCTGACTGTTGCGTGTTATAGTGTCCGCGTACACGGAAGCACGAAGGGACATTGTAGCGTACGTAGCTCATGTAAGCTCCCAGAGATGCTACCCTTTAGCCGAATTAGAGTTTTGCAGAACGTAATTGCTTCGACAGTGTTTGTTCTGCGGTTCTGCAAGTAGGGTTACCTACAATATTTGTTACACGCTAGTGTCCGCTGACGCAGAGGCGCGAGCGAAGCCGCTCTTGGACATTGTAGCGTAGCTCGTGTGAGCTCTTAGAGGTACTACTTTGTGTAGCCGTGTGAAGTTGCGCAGACTGTTTCTTCTGCGAGGTTTGTTGTGCAAGTTTCGCACATTTACGTCGCGTCTGCTGCGATGCAGAACGCAACGAAAACGACATGGGCAGCTGTAGCAGCTGCGAATAGGAATTAGCTTGGGGCAAAATTGCAAGCCTCTGTCTGACTTCTCGGCTGATTCCTGCCTGCCCGGGTGACATCGAGAATCGTTTCAATTTGTCCGACCGATTCTAGACCCATTCTAATTTTCCTTCTGTTTCTTGAAGTGTCATGCATTATGACAACACTTTGAAGAGGTCCGAACACTTGAACCGTGCACTGGCTACGCACTTCGTGTTCGTTCAGGAAAATTTTGTTTCATTTAAGATTTTACTTATAGGGAAGTCTGATTAATCAGTTTTCTTTTGTTTTGGTCTGGCGGGGCGAGTGGGCAACAGACGGCACTTGCTTTTGCTGTGTGTGGCTTGGCGTTTGTGGTTCCGTTTGGTTCACCTTCCAGAGAAATTCCGAGAGCTGGACATCAACAGCCGATGAAGAGAGGCCTGGAGAAGAGTTGAACGAGAGCCCCCTCTTGCACGTCCTGTCAGCCGAGCTGCGTAGGAGCGGCTCATCTTCCGGACGCATTGTCTGGTGGCGGGGGTGCTGTTGTGTTTGGGATGCCCCCCCCCCCCCTCCCCTCGTGCCTAAGGGGATTAAGGCAGCGAACTTCGAGGACCGTGGGAACATGGCGGTAGCGGCGAAGCTCAAAGAGGGGTGCTGTAGGACCTGTGATGCTTCCCCTGCTGCCTAAGTGGATTAGGCAGCGACCTTCCAGGACCGTGGGACCATGGTCGCAGCGGCAAAGGTCAAAGATCGCCGAAGGCCGAAGATGCGGCGACGATGGCGGCGTTCCGTGGCCGAGTCGACCCTCGGGTCAACGAACAGAGTGGTGGTGTGCTTAGTGAAAGACAGCAGTGTTTAATTACTGAGCCTCTACCCTCTCCCATCAACCGAGCTGCGCCAGAGCACCACGCCCCAGCGCCGCCCTGCCGTGGGCGGTATCAACAGTGGCCGCAACTGTCCGTCTGATTGGGCGTCATTCTTCGAACTATTTCCCTAGACAGGGATCTGGGGAATCTGTGCGCTATTTAACGGGAGTTGTTTTGGGGACTCCAGTGTGCTCTCCCGCTAGCGAAGCAGTCCTCATCCACTGAGAGTCCCTCTCAGTTGCTCTTCTGTAATCATGTAAATAGCCTGTATAAAGTTTTCTTCGTTTTCATCTTAACCTCTTCCCGTCCTTCCTCGTCCCTTCTCCGGCCCGACCACGCTCACCCGATCCCAATAGGGCTGAGTCGGGCTGGTTGGTTCATGTTGAATGGTACGGCAAAACAGCGCTGACGGACGGGACGGAAGAAGATGAGACAAACACATGGAGCGTAGGATCTCGGTACCGCGCCGCATTGCGGAGTATTCGATACGATCTGAGGGCAACCCAGCTCGTAATTTCGACGAGCTCCTCGCGAGAAGGATAGGATAGTACTAGTAGTAAAAGATCTTTATTCGCCGCCTGGGCGACCAGACCACCTGAGAATTTTCGACCACCTGGGAATATTTAACGTGCACTGACATTGCAAAACAAACAGGCGCTTCCGCTTTTTCTCTCCATCGAAACACAGCCACTGCGGTCGAGTCCGAACCCGTGTACTCTAGATCAGTAGCTGAACGCCTTTGTGAGAGTGCGTTCTGCATAGAACGCCGGTGCACTTTGATGCGTTGAACGGAACGCTGGTTGCGTTGGATACGACACCCAGTTGCCAACAGTCAAAGCTCCCGGCTGGGCAAGGTAATAATAAAACTTGAAACCAGCGTCGTCTTATATCACCGGAGCTATCGCTCGACATTTCGTTCAGCGGCGCTGAGTCCTGTTTTTTCACTCACAACGCCGACGACACCAACAGAAGATTTTCTGACAGGCTAAACAGTCGTTAAAAGGCGACGAAACTGGGGAAATTTCCACCTGCTCAATATCGACGCGCAAAAGGTCTCTAAAATTTACTCGCTGTGGAAGCCAGATACGCCAAGCTCAACCTACCTTAACTGCGCTTCGGTGAGCAGATCGCGATTTAAGTGCACAAGTCAAGCAGCTGTCGCATTACGATCAAAGCTGGTGCTCCACTCAAAAGCACCTGCCACTCAATAAGAGCTCATTGCAAATTCCTGCAATCTCATGTCGCGTAAGACACAGCTTTCCCTAGCACTTGGAGAGCAAGAGAAAGGCGGCAGACGCTCACCTTCATACCCTCCGCTTTCCTGGCAGGCAGCTTGACCTGTTGGCACTCCTCTTCCCGGAAGGCTTCCCCGTCCAAGGGACAAACAGGTTCGCCATCTTGGACGCTGCTCCTTCGGCACGGCTCGCAAAGGACGTGCGAGCAAGGCAGCAGCACCGAACTCTTGGCCACCACTCGGCACAACGCGCACACGCTCCAAGTCGGCACGCTCTCGGCAAATCGCGTAGGCCTCCAGTTGATGCCGGCAGCGAAGTCGCGCGTCAGATACAGCAGACCGCCGTCAGTGCCGGACATGGTTTCGCGTCCAGCCCCACCGCCTCGAACACTTGGGCGAAAATGACGGAAGCGCTCGTGATCGCGCCAACACGTGCCAGAATGCGGCACCACACGCCGCATGCGCACAAGACGTTTTTCATTTCTTGCTACACGCAATGCGCAGTACACTTTGAGGGCTAGGCAGATGGTTTGGTTTGGTTTGGTTTATGGGGTTTAACGTCCCAAAGCAACTAAGGCTAAGAGAGACGCAGGAAATTTCGACCACTTGGAGTTCTTTAACGTGCACTGACATCGCATAGTGCACGGGCCTCTAGAATTTCTCCTCCAAATAAATTCAATTACAGACAGGCTCCTTTATTTCACCCTACCGTCGCTCATGCTTTCACCCCACCTTTCCTCCTGATTGTACCACCTGTGGCGTGCCCAAATCCACACTTTTCCACTACTTTTGGGAATGTCCTTCGCCAAAGGCAGTACCCCCCATCCCCAATCCCACTCATTCTTCCTGGGAGGCTGCTTTACGGACCGCTCAGCCTGCCGGCCAGAAATGGCTGGTGGACCGGCCTATACGTGAAGCACAAGCCCGTGGACTCCTGGACCAGGAAGGGACCGCCCTAGAAGATTTTTTTTTGTGTAATAAAGTTGTTTCCATCTATTCAACCGCCGCGGCCGGGGTCGAACCCGCGTCTGGACGCGACTTGCTTGCTGTAGAATCGAAGAAACGCCCACCGCACTTCGCTCTGCTCACACTTGTCCCTCGTCACTTAGCCACCATTTGACCAGCACCGGGTCCGGCATGTTCCCGTCTTTTAAGCGCGATTGCACTTCTAGCCACACTCCACGGGTTTCAGCGGTATGCGTCTGTATATGTGAAGCCTCTGAGTACAAGCGTGCCTTGCTCACTGGGCCAGTGGATACAATCACGCTGCGAGTAGTCCGTTGTGTCCACCTACAAATTTAAGCAGTTGTGCGCCTTTCCTTTTCTGAAAACCAGCGGAATGTTTAGACTCTATTGATGCTGAGGAAAGGAAAGGCTCATCACTGGCTCTCTGGACCATTGGACACCTCAACCGCGCTTCGAGGTACATGACAGTGGTGCCCATCCTCAAAACACCGGGCTTTCGCTCAGTGTTTTGTTCTTGGCAATGCTACTCGGCCAGCCATTTTGTTTTGTTAATGTGAAAGCTTTAAATTGCAAATTGGTTTTTGAGGAAAGGAAATGGCGCAGTATCTGTCTCACATATCTCGGCGGACACCTGAACCGCGCCGTAAGGGAAGGGAGGAAGGTAGGAGTGAAAGAAGAAAGAGAGAAAGAGGTGCCGTAGTGAAGGTCTTTGGAATTATTTCGACCGCATGGGGTTCTTTAACGCGCGCTGACATCGCACAGCACACGGGCGCCTCTTACCTCCTTCGAAACGCGGCCGCCGCGGTCGGGTTCGAACCCGGGTACTCCGGCTCGGTAGACGAGCGCCTTACCACTGAGCCACCGCGGCGGGTAAAGCTTCACTTGTCCTGTTATGAGAAAAGTCGGTGGCGTGTGTACTCGCAGATGGTACAGAAAATTCCAGCGATGGTAAGAGAATAGCATCACCTCATTAGGCGGCCGTAAGAGGCACACGGCAAGCCGAGCACCACCACTCCAGACAATCCTATACACATCGTTGTCTTATATATATCAGACACTGGCCGACCTCCATGTAGCGCCACTTTTCCCGACATTCGCGCAGAGGGACACACTTCAACGTCCTTTGCTAGCGCACTTGACCACGCCTCGTATCCACGATCTTCGAAGGACGCTCGACTTGCCGCTGTTGTCTTAAAGTCCTTATTTCATCCCAGGCTGTTATGCGACGTGGCTGTTTGGCCTAACTTTGGATGTGCCTATGGTGGTAGCTATGTCGTAGTGATCACTACCGAGCGTATGTTCTGTTCGCCTCCAGCCAGCTTTGTATACCCCGCGAATCAACGTGAGATCGGGATTTGTGTCTCCGGAAAGACTGTTGCCAATTCTGGTGAAATAAGTCGGGTCGTTCAGGACCGTCATATGTGTTACTTGAATGGTTTTCCATAACTCCCTGCCATTCGGCGTGGCTGATATGTAACTCCATGCTTGGTGCGGTTTGTAGAAGTCCTTAACCACGACTAGCGCGTGCTTTCCCGTTTCTTTCACAGTTAGTGCGATCAGTTTGGGTGAATCTACGATCTCTGGCTCTGGGGGTACTGTACACGTTTAGGACCTAGAGCTTGGATTCCCCTCTCTTCTGCAGAAAGATCGCGACTAGGTCGTGCAGTATGTCGACGCTGTCGAGTCTCGTGGTTGTGGCTGGTATATTTCTTTGTACTAAAATTGCTGTATTCGTTTGACCATTTTCGTTTTTGAATGTTTTATACTCGGCGAGCTTAACCGGCCTCATGGTCTCCTGGAGGGCTATCACATCCTGTGGTTCTTCTTGCGCTTGGCTGATGATGATGATGATGAATATGACCTCGGGCTGAATGGCACATACCCACGGCGGGGGATTGGCCAGGGTGCGCTTGGTTGTGGAGCTGCAGATTGCTTCTTTTTCTTTTGAACCCTCTGCAGTTACACTGCCAAATTGTTGCCTTACGGTGTCTGGGCCATTCTGAATATGGGAATTGCTCCCTCATCTACGGTAGAGGCAGGGAGTATGTTTCTAGGACTGTGAATTGTGGGGCTGGTCTCTGACAACGCAGGCGTCGCGCTCACTTCACTGAGACGGGGCGTCTGGCTGTCTGCTAGGATAGCCTTTTGCATTGTCATAATGCTCTCCAGACCATTTTTGAATTCTTCTTGCATTGCTGTTATTTTTGCATCATGTTCCGCTCTCATGCATCTCATTGCTTGGCCAATGGTTTTTATCCCCTGCGCTGTTTCATTTATTAGCTCGGTTATCATGGTTGCTAGGCTGTTATTGGTTTCATC
Source organism: Amblyomma mixtum (assembly GCF_055824585.1). Classification (NCBI taxonomy): domain Eukaryota; kingdom Metazoa; phylum Arthropoda; class Arachnida; order Ixodida; family Ixodidae; genus Amblyomma; species Amblyomma mixtum. The sequence goes on along the minus strand of NC_143018.1, from coordinate 127,488,036 downwards.
TATTAGCATTATGATTGCTTAACTTCGCTAGTTCTATTTTTCTTTCCTAGTGATGGTGCCTAACTTGGTCCATCATTGGGTTTAGCGCGTGTCGCTTCTAGGGATGCGATTATGTCTCTTAGCTGTTTGTTTTAGAGCTTCGTTCTCGTTGTTGCTTATTTTAAGCTGGCTCCCTAATTCGTTAACTCTTTTCTTTAGAGCGGATATGTGATTATCATGCCCTGTGAGGCGTCTGCTCAGAGCGTTTTGTGTGGAGACAGCGTCTGCCCACCTCCCCTGCTTGGCTGTGTCGTTGCCCCTGCCGCCTGCGGTGGCAACTTTTGCCCTGGACTTGGACTCGGACCTATATCCTGACCTCGTCCTGGATCCGGATCTCAACCTGGATACGGATTTGGGCCTGGACCTGGAATTGGAACTGGTCCTTAGCTGTTGTCCAGGGTTCGCCTCTGTGTTGTTAGCGGTCCGCGTTCGGTTTCCCCAGATCGGCGTGTTCCTGACCCGAAATCCCGACTTTCTCGTTTCGTCGCCATCAGTTCCCACCGCTGCCCCGGGTTCATTGGTCTTCCTTTCCTCGCTGCCTTGTGTAGGCGTCCTCGTGTTTCGTGGTTTGAATATGAGTTTGCACCTGCTAGTTCCCTTCTCATGCTCTCCACAGCACACAATGCATAGCGGATTGCATTCGTGTAGGTCTGGGGGTTCTTGCTTGCCGCATACAAGGCATCGTTTCTGACTCAAAAACTGCGATAAATAACTTCATAAAAGGCCGAGTACATCCCCCGGCGGCAAAATTAATTAGGAAATTGCGCCCAGAAACTCGAACCAAAATAATATGGACCCCCGCACACTCAGGGCTCCCAGGAAACGAAAAGGTCAACAACATAGCCCAAGAACTAACTATCTAGGCAGGACCACGCGCGTTCCCAAACCATGGGGCCAGCTTAGTGAGGGACCATCTGCTCACCTTTAGTGAAACCACCACTTTTTATCAAAGGAGCAGAATGGAGTATCCCCCTCCCTATCCCACGCTCACGCAAGAGCAAACAACCACTCTCAGGCAGCTCCAAACGCACGCATTCCGATGCCCCGCAATACTAGCCAAAATTCATCCAGATGTATACTCTGCAGAAGGCGAAAGCTGCGGAGAATATGCTAACCTTAACCACATCATGTGGGCCTGCAGTAAAAACCCTTTCAGCCGAATAACCCCAGAGTAGCAGTGCAGTGGGAGACCGCGCTGCGCAGCTCGTACCTGTGGACACAAAAGTTGCTCACAGAGAGAGATGACCATGTAACCAAGATCCAAGAGATAAAGGCCACCAAGAGACAGTAGCTTACCGTCGCTATAAGGGAGCCTTCCTCTTCAAAGACTATGGATAAAGTTTATTCTCTCTCTCTCGCGCGCGCGCGCCGAGGGACGCTGCGGGCGTGCCTCACGTCGGCGCTGCCGAACTCATGATCCTTCCCCGGACAATTTGCCAAAGCGCTGCTATACCGTATGGACTCTTTGCCGGACACTTCCAAAACCACCAGGATGCGACCCTTCATGAGGAGATATGAAGGTGAGGGAGAAAAGCGAGCGATAAGAAAAAACAGAATGCGAAAAGGCTACGTCAAAGTCACAGCCTGTCGTGCAGGCCCGACCTCATAAGAACCGCAGGAGGGCTTGGCAGGCCCTCACCACCGACGATCGCCGCGGCCAGTGTCCAAGAACCTCGAACTCGGATAGGGGGCTTGAATCGATGTGTTCCAGCGCACGGCGTGAAAAAAGTCTTGCAGAAGTGTACGCTGGGAATTCACAAAGATTATGAGATATGATTTTATTGCGACCAGCCTCGGAAAGGGGCTCTCAACAAATTTGCGGTTTATCTGGGATGTTAGAGGGCTCTGCTTCACAAATATCCTCCAGCAAGCAGTTTTTTAATGCCTTTTGTGCAAGATGAGTTATATACAGTAAAAGCTTGAAAGAAGAATTTCCGGCGATTACGTTACTTCCTAATTCGGAGTTTGAGCGCAGCCTATCAGCTGTTTTAGCTTTTCGATATATTGAGGCAAATAATTCGATTCAGACATGAATGTACAGTTAGAGACAACTGGATATTTTTCGCACAATTTTCTTCTTCAAGAAACACTTGCAGCGTCCCTCTGCGCGCGCGCGAGAGAGAGAATAAACTTTATTTATAGTCTTTGTGTTATAAGCTTTGTGGTCGGAGAAATAGTTGGATATATTCTCGGCTTGCTGCACCAATGTCTGGTTCTCAAAGACGAGGTCTATGCGAGTATTTCGCGAGGTTCTCACAGTCGTGGGAAGCGTTATAAGGGAGATGAATGGGATACTTTCCCGCATAACTGGTAAGAAATTCCTGTTTGTTTTTATACGTACATTAAAGTCCGCACCTACCCTGCCACCCTGGCACGGTGAGAAACCAACGGAGCGGAAGCTTGGAAAGCAGAGGGCAAAATGGGCAAATTGGTTTTTGAGGGAAGGAAACGGCGGAGTATCTGTCTCATACAACTCGGTGGACACCTGAACCGTGCCGTAAGGAAAGGGAGGAAGGTAGGAGTGAAAGAAGAAAGAGGTGGCGTAGTGGAGGTCTCCGGAATAATTTCGACCACCTGGGGATCTTTAACGCGCACTGATATCGCACAGCACACGGGCGCTTTTTGCGTTTCGACTGCATCGAAATGCGATGGCGGGTTCGAACTCGGGAACTGCAGCTCAGTAGCCGAGCGCTAACCACTGTCGCGTTAAAATTGGTTTTGAGATGGGAAGTGACGCAGCAACTTCCTCACATATCTCGATGGGCATCGGAACCGCGCCTTAAAGGAAGGGAAAAAGGGTTTAAGAAGAAAGAATAAAAGAGGTGCTATTGTGGAGGACTCCAGAATAGTTTACACCACCTGGGGATCATTAACGTGCACTGATATCGTACAACACACGGGTGCCTTTTGTGTTTCGCCTCCATCGAAATGCGGCCGCCGCAGTCGGATTCGACCTCGGGTACTCCGGTTCAGTACATGATCGCATTAACCGCTGAGCCACCACGGCGAGTGAAACTCCCTCGTCTTCACGCCTTTCCCTCTTCATCATTTTTCATAAAGCTACTTTCTAAAGCTACCTTCATAAAGCTACTACTATAGCACAGAAGCAGCAATGGCATCTGTATGTATGGCCGCCCCAAACAGCACAGCGTAGCCTTCGACGCCTCTTTCAGAATAAAGAACGGCGCTAGGGAAAAGCTTGCACTGCTCCCCTTGCCGTAGTCGACGAATTTAATGCTCTAGGCTCTTATGGGGATACCCGAGGGAAGATGCAAAGGCAGAAAATTAGCATCGGCTATGACCGTCGGCACTCATTTAAGAACCCTATTCAAGAACCCGCAGCACCCGACGGAGATCTGTGCCAGCACACCGCGCAATGCATCTCCCTACCACATGCTCGCCCGCAACGCCTACTACCTGTGAGTGTCTCAATAAGGAAGAGACCGTGAGAAGCGATCACTACGTGCTGCAGACCGTCTTCGAAAGCAATAAGCGCTGCAGACCACGACGGAAAGCCAGAATGACGGACTGGAAGAAATTCAGGAAGGACGGGAAACTACCTACGTCGGAAGAAATGACCAGTTACGAAGAATAGGGGACCTCCCTTCTCGACGTCAAAGAAGAGTTTAAAACGCCCTCGCCACCACAAAGAACCACCCAGTTGTTGACGACCACTTCTCATTCCTCTGGGAAGCTAGGAGTGGCCTCATAAAACGATGGATGAAATAAAGACACAATCTCAAACTCGGAATTCGAATAGCCAAGTATTCAAGGGGACCAATATACGTGAAACCTCGCTAGCACCAATTAGTTAACTTAGTGCGACACCCTGAATGCCCACCTATATATTAGGCTGTGTGGAGCCATCTCCAATGCCTAATTGACCCTCCCAAAGTGAAGGGTTGAAGAACACAAAAATTTGTATCGAGCCCTACACAGCGTTAAAGGTACGAATCACGAACTCATAGATTAACATCTGCACCACGAGAGACCTACAACCCTAGGGTAGAAGCTACCGGGGGAACCGAACTAAGGCCTTGATAGAGACTTCACTAGAAAAGAAATCATAGCTGCAGTGGTAGATAGGCTCGATAGTAGGAGATATCTGCACTTCCGTATATGACATCAACAGCTTCTGTAGTATTGCCAACTCATTATGAAATAAGTGCCCTTGTGAATTCTTTGAAGTGAAATCCGTCATCAGATCCAAGACGAGAAGAAAGAGCAGCTGCTTATGATCATAAATCCTGACTAAGATGATGCAAAGTCCACAACATTGGCGTGAAGCAATTGGCTCTATGAGATCAGCCATTGCTCAAGCCTGTTCAATGGTGCTGTGCTAAAACTACTCGCCCACTTCTAAGCAGTGATGTGCGGTCAGCCAACTCTTGCAGAACAAGAAAAAAATGTGATAATTGCTGGTTATGCTGCGGCTTCTTGCTAACACACCCACTTTCAGGAAAACGTAGTGTTCTTGAAGTTTAAACGCCGTCACATCTAGGCCGTCTACTTAATTATTAGACCACAAAAACAATACAAGTTGAGGGCTTAGATCAATGGCCCAATGGCGCAGAGTTTACGACCTTTCATTGTGTTTCTGGATCAAAACTTTGCGACAAGTGTGTAAGAGAAGGTCTCCTCGGCTGCACTGCTTTCTCTCCTCAGCACTGATGAAAGAAAGAACAGTAATCTTGAAAATAACTTTTTCAACATGCATCATTTAATTTTTAAGACGTAAACATGACGCCTATAGCATGCCTTTCTTGATTTTTGTTGTTGCATGCAACACTTGGGATCCAGCGGGACAGGAAATATTTTGTGTAGAGAAATGTCGCAAAGAAAACCCTCTCATTTTGAATATACTTGATGTAACAGCCGATGCGAGCTGCCGCCTAGTGGTCACTTAAATCGAATAATAGCACACCTTATTGAACACTAGATAACTCATGATTTGTAACACACTGATCTATTAACTTTTAACTTCTCAGGTTATTCTACTTGGTGATTGAATAACGTTATGCAGTGATGCATTTCCTCATAAAGATAACTTCGTGGTCAGCTGTCTGTCAACCGGTCAATATTGAAGTCCCCAAGCAAAACAACAGGCCTGTGTAACATGCATCTATATTCAATAAGATCGCTCATAAACTGAATAAATTCGACAGTTTCACTAGATCTGTTGGTGCACCCCCAACCCATTTGTTTGAGGATTGTAAGAATTCTAATGTAGGAAATAGGATGCGCTTCCTCGATGACGTCGGAAGTGAACTGGCGGCCTCTGTCGCTTATAACTGCTCGTGGAGCTTCATGTCGGAAGATGATAGAATGCAGCTTGAAAAGAGACACGTGGTGCGCCGTGGCTGCCGGAAGGGCGGCTGTCTTGCAGTAAGAAGTGAGGTAATCCACGCAGACGATGATATGATCCACAGGTTTCCATCATGCCACTGGAGGAAAAGGCCCAACAGGTCGATTCCCACTTTCTCAAAACAGATTTTTGGTAGGCGCATCAAGGTGTAACATACCAGGAGCAGCACCAGTCGGACGTCTGTGAGCCTGAAACCGGGCACAACTGGCTGCATACTTCTCAATCCTTTCGTGCAACCGCGGCAAGTAGAAACGCACCTGAGTGCGCTGAAGGGTACGTGCAGATCCCCGGTGTCGAGTAGTCGGATCACTATGCGTAACGCGCAAAGTGTAGGAGCGGAGTCTCTCGGGGTCAACAAGGAGGAAGCGACGACCGGTGGCCCAGCAGGTCTTCTTGTACTTGAGTCCATCACGTAGACAATAAGTGCTGGCACCGGTAGAACCCTCCGCTGCGATAAGGAATTCCTCGATGCGATGGTCCTTGTGTTGCTCAGTGTAGAATGTTCGAGCATGAGGTTTGGTTTATGGTTTATGGCGGTTTAACGTCCCGAAACAACTCAGGCTATGAAGGACGCCGTAGTGAAGGGCTCCGGAAATTTCGACCACTTGGGGTTCTTTAACGTGCACCGACATCGCACAGTACACGCCATTGAAATTCGACCGCCGCGGCTGGGATCGAACCAGCGTCTTTTGGGTCAGCAGCCGAGGAAACTCCGGTGTTATACAGGTGATGTTATGGTCGAAATCATCGGCATCACATTGTGTCGTAACAAGTGGTAACCGGGAGAGGCACTCGGCGTTAGCGCATCGTCTACCAGACTTACACGAGATTGTGTAGTCGTGATCTTGCAGACGGAGAACCCAGCTAGCAATACAACCCGACAGATCACCAAGACTGAGCAGCCAACATTAGGCATGGTAATCGGTTATGACTTTGAAAGGCTGCCTGTACAGGTAACAGCGAGCACGCGCTACACGGCAAAAATAACCTCCGGGCATTTTGCTCGGTAATTGTGTAGTTGTGTTCAGCCTTGCTAGAGACCTACTATCGTAAGCAATCATATGTTCTTACTCATCAGAGCGCTGCACAAGCACTGCGCCGATGCCAACACTACTTGCGTCAATATAGACCTCCGTCACAGAACAGGATGTGATGTTGGCAGGAACTTTAGTTGGCGGAATGACGAGTCGCACTCCGATGCCCACTGTTGGGCAGCGTCATTTCGGAGTACGAGCGGGTGGCCGACGTCAGCAAAGCGAGAAATAAAGCGACGAAAGTATAACCACATCCCTCAGAAACGGCGAAACTCCTTCAAATGCGGGGTTTGGAAACCTTGCAGCGGCCATAGACTTCTGAGGATCAGCCCGGACGCTTTCTCGCTCGACGAGATGACCGAGAATCAATTCTTGACGCACACCACAATGGCATTCCTGTGAATTTAGAACAAGGCCAGTTTCGGGCAAGCAGTCCAGGACTGTTGTGCTCTTGGAACGTCCTGCCATAGACCACGACATCAGCTAAATACCAGCCACACAGATGCGTCATTTGAAGCTGCGTAATATGGCATCCATTAATGATGGTAGTACTTTTTTTTTCGCTGGGCGCATCGGTATGAGCCAGTAGCCCGGCCGCAAATCCGCAGTTTAAAAGTACGAGGCGGAGAACAAGGAGTCGATGGCGTCATCGATGCGGGGAAGCGCGTAGGCGTCTTTTTTAGTGGCTTCATTGACCCGGTGGTAATCCAAGCAAAATCGCCATGCGGCATCTTTCTTCCTCACTAGAATGAAAGGAGTCGCCCATTGTCTCAAGGACTCCTGTATAACCCCTTTCTGTAACATTTTGTGGACTTGCTCTTTTATGACTTTTCGCTCGGATGGCGCCACTCTGTGGGGTTTTTGCTGGCGATTTGGGCGTGCATGTCCAGTGTGAGTGCGATGCCTGGCGCGGAACATTGGAAAGGGGCGAGCACTGTCCGGCTGCGGGAAGTCAGAATGGAAGAATACTTCGACAGCAAGTCCACCAAAGCATCACGCTCCTCTGTGCTGAGCGATTTGCTAACCATCATATTCAGTTGGGAGCCGAGTGATGGCGTAGCAACTTGTTCGTCCTGCACATCCGCTAGCAGAGCCACTGATAATGGGACGTCTTCATATAATGCGGCAAGCTTCATAACAGTTGGTGAAAGCACCAGCTGCAGAGAGTAATTAATAGTCCACAACCATGTGCAGCCTTGGGTCACCGACACCACGCCGAGGGGAATCAAAACCGATTTCCTGGCACAGTTCGAATTTTTGTATTTTTTATTTATTCATTCAAGGTACCTACAACGCCTTGAGAAGCATTATTGTAGGGGGGGGGGGGGGGGGGTAAGTACGTTAACAGTAAAATTCAATACAGCACAAGAAAACAAAACAGAAAGAAAAGTTACAGAAAAAAGTTAAGAATTTCCAAAAAGATAAAAGCATTCTGATTGCACCCGAGACGCAGAACCAACACTGACAACAGCATAATCAGATTATTGCATGGTCAATTGCGGCCTGGAAATTTTCGCTCTCAAATACTTCATTAGGCAGCAGCTTCCAGTCACTTATTGTGTTGGGAAAAAATGAATATTTAAATGTATTAATCCGGCAGTTATACCCTCTAATTTTCATGGTATTGTCCGTTCTACTCGAAACTTAGTGAGGTTGCCTTAAATAGAGGCTGTTATTAATTCCTGTTTTATTATTGTAAATGTCGTACAAAAACTTTATTCTAAAAACTTTTCTTCGGTGGGATAATAACTTCCAACCAAGAGCTTCCCGAAGTTCAGAACTTCTAACCTTAAAATTATAATTCCCAGTTACGAACCTTGCTGCCCGCTTCTGCACTCGTTCTAGCTTCACTTTTAAAATATTTGTGAACGGTCCCAACATACGCATCCATATTCGAGAATTGGTCTGACATTCGTAACGTACAATGTTTCTTTTAGGCGTGGAGTTGTATGTTTAAAGTTTCTTTTAAAAAGGTTGAGAACGCGGGAAGCATTGACAGTTATCGCGTCGACGTGTGCGGTCCAATCCAACTTCGCTGTAAATGTGATACCGAGATACTTTACTCTGTCCTTTGTCCGTACAACAGATTGATTTAGATTATAGTTGCCCCATATCGTCTTTTTTTTGTTTGTGAACTGCATGAGGTAACATTTACTGGTGTTGAGAGTCATCTTCCATTTGTCACACCACGCACATACCTTGTCAAGGTCAGACTGCAACAGAATGGTATCATTTGCGCACGTGACAGAACGGTAAACAACACAGTCATCGGCGTACAGCCTAACACGGGAGCACAGATCACTCGGCAAATCATTTACAAAAACAAGAAATAGTTAGGCGGGAAATAGTTAGGCGAATAGTTAGGCGGGACGGTAACGTTAAAAAAGGCTCATTCGTACGGCGGGAACACGACACCGGGACGCAAAGCGCAGACATCGAAGGCACGACGGCACGACACACAAAGCTCATCGCCACAAATCGGGGATGCGTCGAAGAAGCTCGGCGAAAGCCAACCTTCAACGCTTATTTATCCCGTGCCACAATCGATAGTGGCGCCACACATGTGCAGAACGTCTACGCCTAGAATAGCATAGTGCAATGAGTGAGGCATTTCTACCGAGAACACTGTTCAACCCAGATCCACCTTGGTACTACACACTCCTACAGGACACAGCAGTGCGACGAGTTCGCTCCATAAAATGTCGCGATTCGGTCCCACATAAACATCATTTTGCGGCCTAACATGATGCAAACATGCTTATCGTGTCAGATAGAAAAGACCGAAAAACTAAATAGAGGTTTCGCCCTGCCAGGCCAATTTCGTGCGTAAAATGCATGTGTCGACACCGATTTTTCGTCCCGGATACACAGGCTACTCTACATCGCCATTCACGTCAGAGCAGTTGCATCTCGCCTTTTTTTGCAAGGGCATGCCGAGTTTCAATCGACTGGGGAAGATTTTTAAATCGCATTTTCTAGGCCATAAATTCGTCTGTGGGTACTGGTGAAACATCAACGTTCCCAGAAAGAGCGAAGAAATCAGCATTTACTGAGAACCCGGATTGCATGGTGCTCTCCTCCGCATCTCTTTAAAAAAACGAAGAATAGCATAACCGAAGTAAAGCTGATGGAGACCACAACAGCTGCTGTTCTTTCTTAATTATCAAGCAAAAACGGCGCATGCAGCTTTAGTGCTGGCCATGCTTATTGTTTAGCTGGACAACTATGATAAATAAATCCCCATGATCAATAAGACGTGCTCCCTACTATGTATAAGTTCTTGTGTGCTATTATGTGTTCGCTACCTTTCGTAGCTTCAGTTAATAAGCTGCATGACTCAAAGTGCGCTCGCATCAAATTATTCAATAAAATTATTTAGTCTCTTCATTTGGCAGCAAATCCTAGTAAGGAACACCCTTACTGAGCTTTCTTGAGGGGACCAGCGCACGCTGAACTAGCTACATGCGTGGCTCCTAGGGGCACCTTCTTTTGCTGCTACTGTTATGCGCTCATGGCATAGGTTCACATCTCATTACATAATGCCAATGCGCTCACTGGTGCGTTTTTTCTTCTCGTAGGCAGATTTCTTGGGTTTTTTCTGCAAAATGATTTCTTTACTTAGGTTTGCTCTTTAAGCGGAAAGAAGCATTGCGGGTGAAATTCTAGCCTCGTATCTGCTAGAACCAGCCTACTAACCCCACAAAAAGAACCCGGAGGATCGCACAGGCTCTTATGTAAGGGTAAAATCAAGTCACAACCGTCGCATTATTAACCCTCCATAAGAAACGCTTTTAATTTCCGTGTTTTGTTCCTACTTCTATCCTACCATCCTTTAACCTTAGCCTAACTATTTCGTCCAAAATGTTCTGAATCTTTTTTATATGAAGTAATGCAAATGCCATTGTGAGTTCACAACTGTTACGTCAACTGTCATGCTACTTCATAAAACGTGCGCTTATCCTGATTTTGGCCAAAGACATTTATTTTCGTGCTTCCCGCAGAAAAGCTGCTTGGTACGAAGCCTTTTAAAAATTGATCACATAGTCTATCTGTTCTATCGTGGTCAAGGGAAGACACGGCGCACGAACGAGGGCAGGAACGAATGAGCTTTTATTCCACGACGCCTCTGCTTTTATAGCATGTGCCGAGACGGTCCTGCGTCATAGGCACGTGCTTGAACTGATAACCGATATCACATTGTTCCCTTCTTAGTCAAACAAAAGTCATTTTAATTACTACTGTCTCTTCTTCCTGAAGTCTTCTGTAGCGTATCTCTCGGGAGGGTTTCGCGCACGTGTGCTTCGTCGCAATGCCACTGCTGATGACTGGTTTCCTGTAGGGGTAGGCTCCTGGTCTCGTTAGACCTGGTCTCTGGACGCCCTCCTCCTGCTACTGCTTGTGGGTCCTGTGGTGGTCTTGGTAGCAGGGCCGGGGGGTCTGCTGGTCAGCGGACGCCTTGGCTCTGAAGAGGTCACCCGAGTTGGATCTCTTCTTGGAGAAGGTTGGTTCTGCACTTCGATTGAATGATCCGGGGACCTGGAAAACACCTCTTGAGAAGACAAATCTTGAGAAACCCATCGCGGCTCTTCTGAACCTCCTAGACCAATCGCACCATCTTTCTCCTGACTGTTAGTGCTGTCGTATGATTGGTGGCTTCAGTCCATACGCTGGTCTTTCTGGTCCGCAGGTGATCAACGTGAGTGAACTGTAGTCGGCCTTGGACCCTAATCGTGTACGTGACTGGGCTGACAACTTGTTCAACAATGCCTTCATGCCACGATATAGGCTCACCACGTGTAGTTTTCACGTAGACTGCATCGCCCACGGAGAAGGATTCTGCGCATCCTCTTTGGTCGTTACCTTGTTCCGTGTCTCGTCTCTGACGCTCCGCCATGTCCCCTGCAAAACTCGGTTTGAGAAGAGACAAAGTAATTCGGGGCAGACGTTTGAGGAAAACTTCAGCAGGCGTCCGCGAAGTCATCGAGTGTGGGGTGCTTCGATAACAAAACAAGAAATTTATTCAGGCGGTCTTGTACTGTACTCTTTACTCTAGCATTTTCATCGTGTAGAACCTGTTTTAGGAGCGCTTCCTTCGTCGTTCTTACGAGTCTCTCTGCAGCTCCTTTTGAAGCTGCATGATACGGAGGTGTCCTCGTGTGTTTGATACCGCTGTGCCTCATGAACTCTTCAAATACATCCGAAGTGAATTGCGGCCCGTTGTCTGTAACAACTTCTTCAGGGTAGCCGCAGGCCGCGAAGAGAGTGTCCAGTTTTTCCAATGTTCTAGCGGCAGTCGTCGATGTCATGACGAACACTTCAATCCATTTAGAATACGCGTCGACTACTACTAGCAGATTGACGCCGTCTTTTACAGCGTAGTCAGCCTGAATCCTTTCCCAAACTTTTGTTGGATACCTCCAAGGTTGCAGAGGCCCGGCCGACTTTGCTGGCCGAGTGCTCTGACAAACTTGACAATTCCGAACGGTTTCTTCTATGTCTTTGTCGAGGAAAGGCCACCACACGTATGCCCGTGCCAGCATCTGCATACGAGTCATCCCGGGATGTCCTTCTTGCAGCAACGCGAGCACATGTCCCTGCAGGGTTTTCGGCACAATCACTCGATTGCTCCAAGTTACGCACCCTTGTTTAGCAGACAGTTCATCTTTCCATCTGAAAAACGGTCGCAGCTCTTCAGAGTAACGCTCTGGCCATCCCAAAAGAACGTAGCTTAAAACGTCTGTTAGAAGGGGGTCTCGCTTTGTTTCCCGAGCGACTTCTTTAGCTGCAGCGGGGTTGCGACAAAAACAGCCAAACACCCCGGCTCGTCGGTGCCTGAGGCTGTCGGCAGCGGTAGCCGTGACAGTGCATCAGCGACTTCCATTTTCTTGCCGTTTCTGAACTTGAGATCGTACTGATACGCTGTTAGCGTCAGTGCCCATCTCTGCATCCGTGCAGTAGCTAAAGATGGGAGTGGTTTATCACGCCCAAGAAGTCCGATAAGTGGCTGATGGTCGGTGTACAGGTTGAACTTGCGCCCATACAGGTAACGATGAAACCGTCGCAAACCGAATATGAGCGCGAGCGCATCTTTCTCCCCTCGAGCATAGTTCTGTTCGCTGCTTGTTAAAGTGTGAGACGCGAATGCGATAGGCCGTTCCGTTCCGTCCGGCATTTCATGGAAAATCACAGCTCCCAAGCCGTAAGCGGAAGAATCGCAACTAAGTCCGAGTGGCTTTGCGACGTCATAGAAGGCTAACACTTCACTGTTCAGAATCATTCCCTTAGTTGTATCGAATGCATTGCACTGTTCCGTCCATTTCCACTTGTGGTCTTTTTGAAGAAGCTGATAAAGAGGAGCTACCACAGTTGCCAAATTCGGCAGAAACTTGCCATAGAAGTTTAGAAGACCCAAGTAGGCCCGGGGTTCTGTGATGTTGCTGGACTCCGGGGCGTCTCGTATTGCTTTTATCTTTTCAGCGGTGGGATAGATGTCCTACTTCAAAACCTTGTACCCTAGGTAGACAACTGAATCACGACAAAACTTGCATTTTTCTTCTTTGAGCGTTATGTTGTGGTCGCTAAGTGTTTTCAGAACTTGTGTTTTCAGGCAGTTGCGTAGCAATCTTCTTTACTGCTGCCGGTGATGATGACGTCGTCTATATAGCACCCGACATTAGGAATTCCTTCTAGTACTTTATCCATCATAGCCTGAAACAAAGCTGGTGCGCTCGCAATTCCAAATGGGAGCCTTTGGAATTCGTACAACCCCTGATGTGTATTTATCGTGAGCAGTGGCTTGGAATCTTCACTGAGAGGCACTTGCTGGTACGCAGAGGACACGTCCAGGACACAAAATACCTTACCACCGGCTAGCATTGAGTACAAATCCTCAGGAAGCGGGAGCGGGTAACAATTAGTCTTAAGTACTTGATTTATTTTTACTTTGTAGTCTCCGCATATTCTGACTGATCAATTCGCGCTACAAGGAACATACACACGGAAACACAAACGGACAAAGCGCATTGTGTTTCCGTGTGTATGTTCCTTGTAGCGCGAATTGATCAGTGTGAAGCACCAACTAGCCCCCGCTCTTGCAGTGTTAGCAAATTCTGATTCCACCACCACGCTTCGGAACCGGTACGATGGGCGTCGCCCACTTGCTGCTGGCGACGTTTCTTAAAATGCCTTGACTTTCCAGTTTACAAAGTTCTTCGCTGACTGCCTCTTTAGTAGCGAACGTCATAGACCTAGCTTTGCAGAACACAGGCGTACAATTCTGGTCTATGGCTATTTTGGCTTCGAAATTGCGAACTAATCCTGGTGTTGTACGGAAAACTTCTGGAAATGTCTTTCGCAGAGAATCGACATCAGTGTTCTCTGTGACAGCACTGACGGTTTTCCAGTCAAGTTGCAACTTTTCAAGGCAATCCCGGCCTAGAAGTGTAGGCATAGCCTTGCCCTGGTCCTCTACTATATGCAGTGGAAGTTCAGCCTTGCAGCCGTTATGCTCAACAGTCATGGTCGCCTTTCCTCGCAGCTTTACAGGCTCACCTGTATACGTTTTCAAAACTGCATTGGCTGGCTTGCATTTAATCTGCGGAAAGCATTGCTTGAAAACACTTTCAGGCATCAACGCGACAGCTGCGCCCGTATCCAAAAGCATAGAAATGGCATTCCCTTCAATCTGCACGGAAACCTTGTAGCCTCGCTTTCCATCTCTCGCGCATACACAACGTGAAATGCCTGAGAATCATCAGATTCATCGTCCGTCGCTTCAGCGTAGTTCACCGGACGACTTTTTCTCTCTTGGCACATCGTTTGTAGGTGCCCCGTCTTTGCACATGCGCGGCACTTCGCGTTACGATACCAGCACTTGTCTGAATCGTGCCCTTTCCCACAGCGAGAACGAACTGTCCGATTTTGCACCTTTTCTTTTCCTCTTCCTGACAGCCTAGCTTTCGTTTCCACTCTTCCTCGAACCACATTTACGGCGGCCGAGCATTCTGCCTGGCAATGCAGCTCCTTTGTTTGCTTCGCAGCAAGTTCTTTTTCGAGCGCAATCTTGCAAGCTTTTTCAAAGGTTAAGTCTTCCGTTGCGAACAATATCCTCCGAGTCTCTTGGTCGCGCAATCCTGCCACAAGGCGATCTCTCAAGGCATCATTCAGAAACGCCTTGAACTCACAATTACGCGCCAGATTCTCCTTCCTGCAGCGGGCGTTTGTGAACTTGCAGCGCTCGGCTATTACCGAGTACTCGGAACTGAAGTGTTGTTCAGGTACCTTCTGTATGTCTGCGAAGGTCTTGTCAGTAGGACTGTCAGGAACTAGAATTTTCTTGAGCTCCCCGTACACTGTACTGCCTACTACGTTCAAGAACAAGCTCAACTTCTTTGTTTCCGGAACGTCGTTAAGTGCCACAAAATTCTCAAACCTCTCGAAATACGACTTGATATCGTCGCTTCTTGGGTTAAACTCTGGCATGCTTCCGAAACGTTGCGAAGCCACGGGGATTGCCATTTTGAAACCATTGCCTTCTTATCGTGGCCCGGCCGTCCGTACCGCTGCAGCAGCTGCGCCGGTGCTTGCTTCAGAATCGTGGCATCATCCCATCCTCGTCGCCAGTTGTTCTATCGTGCCCAAGGAAAGACACGACGCACGAACGAAGGCAGGAACGAATGAGCTTTTATTCCACGACGCCTCTGGTTTTATAGCATGTGCCGAGACGGTCCTACGTCATAGGCACGTGCTTGAACTGATAACCGTTATCACAATTGCCAGGCTCGGACCTCTATACTTTTTAGAAACGATGTTGTATATAGGCAAACAGAAGTAAACAAAGGCATGCCCACAGCTCTTTTTCAAGATAGTAATCGATGAAATTGCCCCCCGTCCCAAAGTACCACATTATGGCCAACCGCCTCTGCTTTTATAGCATGTGCCGAGACAGTCCTACGTCATAGGCACGTGCTTGAACGGATAACCGATATCACACTATCCAGTCATTCATAACGAATAACATGTTCGAACCATGTTGTAACATTACAAAGGCGGCTCGTTTACACACTAGCCTGTTTTGCTCTGAGTTTGTATGTCCCGCTTCCAAAGGCTTCTGCGGTAGCACTGTTTTCGAAAATTTAAACGCTTCCATCAAACATCAGCTTTGATTTATGAGCATATAAATTATCTGTTAGATACTACTACTCCTTAATAAAATCACAACAGTGAAATTTTAATAACCGAAACTAATCAGAAAGAAAAAACATGTAACCATGTACAATAGATATGCGCTAGTCCTCGGCAGCGAAAATGTACAGCGACGCAGGAAACCACAGGAGTCTGCCATTTCATGACCGACAGGACCCTGATGTGAATCCAGATTCTTGGGTTTGCATAAAACGCATATATTGTCGTTGATTTTGATGATTAAAAATGTACATTACGTAGATATGCGGGCAAAGAGCAGCTTTCAACCAGTTAAATAGTAATGATTATATAAGTGTAATCGTATGATTGCGCATAGGTGTGGATGGTTGCACAAGCAGCGATGCACGAAAGTCAGAGATGAGCGCAATGAGTTTGATCATAAATTGGAGTTGATGTCCGGATCTTCATCACAAATCCTTTGAATTCCAGCGTCGAGAGCCATGGAATGGAACATGGAGCGCGAGTCTGACAGTAGTCGGGCTGGTGAATCCAACTCTCGAACCTGGCCATCTTCAAGCACAAGTATTCTGGAAAGAACAGTGATTGAAGATAATATCTGACTTAGCGACACTATTTTAGCAGTAGAAAAAACGCAAACTCAGATTTCCCCTTCGAATTACAATACATTTGCTTTCTGTCAAAACTGGACACGAATTAACAATGTGTCACAAAGATGCGGTACTTTCTAATAAATGTTTTGCTTTCAAAGCGCGTGTTAAATCAAATTTCTGAATCTCAAAAGCCAGCCTGTCTGTATTGCTGTGTTTTCAACTGCAGTATTGCTTTGGAACTTATCTATAATTTACCGATGGAAGAAGCGCATATCCATCTTCAAGTTGGAGCCCGAATTGTATTCTCATTTTAATTTTTCGTTCTTCACGCTGAAAATAAAACAAGATATTAAAACACATTCGCTGAACAACCGGTCTCCGCCACATGTATCAACCATCAAATGACGATCGCGCAGTTGGTGAAGGCAATCATTTTCTTTGCACTAAGCGACGAAGAAAATATGCATGCCGTTGTACAATAGGTGCGACAGAAAATTAGAATTTCGACCCTTGTTGATTGTATAAACGCATACGTCATCGGTAGATGCTGCGCTTGTAGTTAACCTCCTGCGCGCCTCATGCACAAATTTTACGTATTCTACGGTAAAAACCGAGGCATATTTTCGCGCTGCAGGTGTTCCTAGGGTGACTTTTCTTCGTTTCAAAAATAGGTATACCATTATCATCTCTGTGGCTTCGAACGGACCACTGGTACTAGTTAACAGAGTGTTCTAATTTAATAAACAATTTGTGAAGTAAGTCAATAATGCCTTAATTGTGATTATGTTTAATATAGCTACCGTCCACCGCTCGTAACTTGGTTCTGTGACATTGTCCTTCCATTTCGAACTTTAAGATTTAGGAGTTTTCAACTGTTCGCTGAAAAACCCGGCAAGTTACATCGTTATCCATAGCTGCCGACTCCAACGGACGCTGTGCTGTACTAGGGTCGCAATGCTGGGTAGCCCTCAAGGTGCGCAGGCCTCTGCTGCGGTGGCGTGCCTTTGAGGGCTTGTAGCTAAGCTTGGTGTGCTTGCTCCAGACCGCATTTCTCTTTTCTTTTTTTCTCTTTTACGCGTCTCTATCCACTTGCCCCCCCCTCCCCCCCCCCCCCTCGTCTAAGGTAGCCAACCGGAATAGCCTTCCGTTTAACCTATTCTTTCTCTCTCTCCACAGAAAATCGTGCTGGGCAGAGTACAGCTTTACCGAAGCATCGATGATGCACGGTCGTGACTTTTTTTAATGTGGACTGTCTCCAGTAATAGCCGTGATTCAGTACTTGCACCTATGCCCACGCAGAATCTGCCTCTTGAAAACATGGCACGCAGTTGCGCTCTATTAAAATTCCCCAGCTTATCTTGTTACTTTAGGTATTGTGTATGCTGCCTTGAATGGCCGTTGAGACAACTCCCCTCTGCCCGATATAGCACCTTCCGCAGGGAAGATGGATCGTGTACGCCACTCCTAAGGCATACCTGACGAAGGCTTCTGACGTGGGTTACACATAACCCCCAAAAAGTAGCCAGAAGGCACAACCTGCCACTTGCTTTCTCAGCGCCAAATAAGTTGGCGAAGCTGTGGCCCCGTATCTACGGTGATGGTGAGCGTGGTTGCACGGTCTCCCTCTCGTACGAAAGGTGCTATACAGGGTGTTTCACCTAAGACTTTCTGCAATTTTTAAAAACAAGCTATTTGAATTAGATGCGCACTTTTTCTGGCATAGCATTGTCAGTGGTGTAGTACATCATAATTCAACTAAGACGTGCTAACTAGCAGGCTTGTTAACCAATATTTAATAGTTAACTTTTAAACTATGACCGTTGGGCTCCTTAATTATTGAGAGGCATGCAGCCCACCGTAAGTAATGTCCATATCCGTTTTTAGAATTTCGAGAACGCGACTATCATCGGCGCTGTGGCCCAACAAATTTCGCCTACATCGCGCCAAAATACATGCGGTTTGAGAAGCTTGCAGGCAAAGCAACCTCTCCAGTGAACCTAACTCGTCGAAATAGCCAAAATTTGTTGGGCCACAGCGCCGAGGATAATCGCGTTCTCGAAATTCTAAAAACGGATATGGACATTACTTACGGTGGGCTTCATGCCTCTCAATAATTACGGAGCCCAACGGTAATAGTTTAAAAGTTAACTATTAAATATTGGTTAACAAGCCTGCTAGTTAGCACGTCTTAGTTGAATTATGATGTACTACACCACTGAAAATGCTATGCCAGAAAAAGCGCGCCTCTAATTCAAATAGCTTATTCTTAAAAATTGCAGAAAGTCTTAGGTGAAACACTCTGTATAGGCAGACGAGGCGTTAACAGCCACTGTTCAAGGAAGCATGCGCAGAACCTACTGCAACCAACAAGATAAACTTGCGAATTTAGCTTCGTAGTGCAAGTGCGTGCCACGGTTTCAAGAGGCAAATATTCTGAGCATAGGTGCAAGTACTAAATCCAGACTATTGCTGGGGGCCTTCCACACACACAAAAAGGCTCGACAGTGCAGCAGCGATGCCTCGATAATGCTGTACTCTGCAGAGCGCGATGTTTTGAAGAGATCTGTAAAGAAGAACTGAAAAGCTTCTCGTCCTCCCCTGCTTAGCTGGTAATTCTTGCTGTTTTTATTGCTTGTTGCATCCTGTTCAGGATAGGTTAGGTTAGGTTAATGGGGTTTAACGTCCCAAACCGACTAAGGCTATGAGAGACGCCGTAGTGGAGAGCTCCGGAAATTTCGACCACCTGGGGTTCTCTAACGTGCCCTGACATCGCACAGTACACGGGTCTCTAGAATTTCTCCTCCAAAGAAATTCTAGCCGCCGCGGCCGGGATAGAACCCGCGTCTTTTGGGTCAGCAGCCGAGCACCATAACCACTGAGCCACCGCGGTGGCAGAATCATTCCTTGTGACTTATGCTGCCATCCAATCAAGGTGTGTAAGAGAGTGTGAGCTATCACATTTGCATTTATACTGCTGCCGCCGCCCCCGTTGTACGCACGTTATTTGAAAATTCCGATAAATTAGAAGCCGTAAGCCAAAAATAAATATGTGGTTGATAGCGTCCTTCTTTGTCCTGCCGTCATTTCACCAAGTGATCTTCCTTATAGCGCTAACTTCACTTTGGACGAAGTTTTCTCAATATGGAGCCCATTTCGCATCACAGCCCGCGGTTGGTGACGTCACTTCTGAACCCTAAGAGCTTATAATAAATTGATCCTGCTGCCCTACTTGAAATAGAGTAAAGAAAGCACTCGCGTGTTCCTAGCTTACCGGTCGTAGTCGAGGACTGTGTGAATGCGGTGGGCGATGGTGAACAGCGTGCACTGCGCGAAGGCGGTCCTCAGCGCCGCCTGGATGAGGCGGTCCGTGTCGCCGTCCATCTGCGACGTGGCCTCATCCAGCAGAAGGATCCGCGTGTCCCGCAGCAGAGCTCGGGCGAGGCACACCAACTGCCGCTGGCCCACGCTGCACAAAAGAACCGCTAATTTCAACACAGTGCTGTATGCCTGATTTGCCGAGATTTTTCCGCACGTGACCGAAATCGAGCATAAGTGCACAAAAACATGCGAAATTCGCGGTGTCTGTAGGAATAGAACCTGCTTCTGCGAAGTGTTCGCCGCATTGTATACCGTTGATTTCGTGTGATGTGTGACATATGGAAGCAGGTATTGAAGTACAGCAGAGGCGCCAAGTGAATAGTCTGCGATCAAGCATAGACCGACTGTTGCCTAGTTACGAGCCTCCGCCATCTTCTAAGCGCATGCTTCTTTCATGTTTTTCTCTTGGGGCAGCCTGGCTTCACACTTCCAGCCAGATGTGCGCATCTTTAGAGCATTCGTCAGCCGCTAAGCTTTGTGTCGCTGTGACTCAAGGATCTCACAACCTCCAGCACTGCCAATACCGAAGAATGGGCCTCCGAGGCTCTTCCTGCAACTCGCGGCTAACAAAACGCGGTCAGCGAACTCGCGAGGTAGAAAACCGCTTTCGCGACGCTCAATACATGACGAGGCGCTTATTGCAGTGTCGTGTCCGGTCGCTGTGTTGAATGCAGCGAAAGACGCACACGGTACTTTAAGACTTCGTTTATTTAAAGCCGATGAGGGTGCGACCAGCGTCGACCGAGGCAGGAGCCGAACTGGCCGCCCGAAGAAAGGAGGGAGCGGAGAAGCGTCCACGGGAGGGAGTGGCTTCCCAAAACAGGAGGAGGATGCGGGGGCGCACCATGGGGGGGCATCTGGCGACAGCGTGCGACGAAGGGCAAGTGGTCGTTAGGAGGAGGATGCGAGTGGTCGTTAGGAGGAGGATGCGAGTGGTCGTTAGGAGGAGGGTGCGGGGGCGCACACACACAAAAGCAATAAGGGGACACAACACTTCCTTCCCCCTTAGAAAGTTGCCTGGTATCGTGCAGGGGGTCGGCGCTCACGCGTGGAGGCGCGCTGGCTTTGTGCGCTCGGGGGAGAAACACTTGTAGGCTGGCTGTTGTTCGCTGTGTCTCCTAGGTCTGTCCTGGGCGAAGTCTCTTCTTCCGGCAAGAGGTGCCAGGCTATGTGGGAAGATGGTGCACGTGTTCTCTCCGCTGGCGGACAGCTCTCAGACGGCGTCGTAAATCTACGCAGCTGGTTGAGATGTCGGCGTGCTACTGTGCCATGTATGTTGACGAGCCAAGAGCGCAGGCCTATGCGTCTGACAATTGTAGCTTCCTCCCAGCGTGGCTTTTTCAGAAACTGTCGGGCGAGGACGCGCTGCCCCTCATTAAGCGTGCCGCAGCGCGGAATTGCTTTTTCTTCCCGGAACGTCTCTGCCTTTGGCTCGGGGAGGATGGCTGTGAGCTGGGTTCGCATTTCACGCTCGAACATCATTTTCGAGGGGGTCTCGCCTGTTGTGCTCTGAACCGTCGTGTGCTGCTTGAAGAGAAAGCGCGCAAGGCGGCGCTGCAGCGAGCCTGTCTGATCTCTTTCAAGGGCGCGTTTTAGCTCGGCTACGTAGCGCTCGGCTTGTCCGTTTGTCGCTGGGTGGTAGGGGGCCGATGTAACTGATGAGATCCCGTTGTCGCGATAAAACTTGAGGATCTCCGCAGACACAAACGGTGTTCCGTTGTCCGACACTACCTTGCGCGGCAGGCCGAACGTTGCAAATAGTGATCGGAGGTTGTCAATGACTGC
This sequence comes from Amblyomma mixtum, assembly GCF_055824585.1. NCBI lineage: Eukaryota > Metazoa > Arthropoda > Arachnida > Ixodida > Ixodidae > Amblyomma > Amblyomma mixtum. The sequence continues at coordinate 127,466,680 of NC_143018.1, read as the reverse complement.
TGCCGAAGTCGTCTGTCCCATTTGCCTTATCTCAAGCCACTTTGTGTAGGCATCTACGACCACAAGGAAAGTGCAGCCCTCAATTGGTCCTGCAAAATCAATGTGCAGTGTGTGCCATGGTGTGTCTGGCTTTTCCCATTCTGGGACAGGAGCTTTCGGCGGGGCGCTCCGGCTGCTCTGGCAAGGCTTGCATTCTCGCACCACTGTTTCGATGTCGTTGTCAATGCCAGGCCACCACATGTAGCTTCTGGCACACTTTTTCATTGCAACGATGCCCCGATGTCCGGCGTGGATGAGAGACATAGCTTGTGCGCGTAGTTCTCTCGGCATCACAACTCGGGACCCAAATATGATGCAGCCGCGATGGGTGCTCAACTCTGTAGCTCGCCTGCGGTAAGCGTCGAAGTTGTCCCCTTTGAGTTTATGCACGTTGCCTTGTTGAACAGCTGTGTAAACTAGCCGGAGAGCTGCGCACTTCTGCGTAGATGCTGCAACTGTGCCTGCTGTAAGCGGAGGTTCTGGCAGTGCTTCGAACATCAGAACGTCTCCTGGTGGAAATGGTTCGTCAACAGTTGCGTCTAGTGGCAGACGGCTTAGCGCATCGGCGTTTTGATGTTTACTCCCATTGCGGTAGACCAGAGCGTAGTCGTACGCTGAGAGTTTGATGCACCAACGTGTCATTCGCGGAGACAAAGTTGGTGGCATAGGCCTTTGTGGTCCCAGAATGCCCAATAGCGGTCGGTGATCGGTTATAAAGGTCACCTTCCGGCCGGCAATGTACTGGTGAAAATGTGTCGCCGCGTAGACGATGGCTAGCCCTTCTTTGTCAAGTTGCGCGTAGTTGCGTTCTGCTTGCGACAACGTACGTGAGGCGAAGGCGATGGGAGCTTCCCTTCCTTGCTCGTCAGTTTGCGATAGGACCGCGCCGACTCCGCACGGTGATGCGTCGCAAGCCAAAAGCAGAGGCTTCCTTTCGTCGTAGTGGCGGAGGACTGTACATCTTCGAATCAGGTCTTTCAGGGCATCGAATGACTGCTGATGGCGTGGCGACCATGTCCATGTCACATCTTTCCGAAGGAGTTGGTATAAGTCGTTGGCCACGGTAGCTCTTTGTTCCAAGAACCGGTCGTAGAACGTCAAGAGTCCGAGAAAAGCCTGTAGCTCCTGCTTGTTTGTTGGAGCTCGTGCTTCTGTGATCGCTCGCACTTTGTCCTCGGTAGGGTGAATGCCTTCCGCATCAATTCGGTGTCCCAGAAATTGCACCTCTGGCACCGCAAAACAGCACTTCGATTTGCTTATGCACAAATTAGCGTTTGCTAGCCTTTCGAGAACGAGCTCTAGGCGCACTGCATGCTCTTCAGTGGAAGTGCCACTGATGATGACATCGTCAAGGTAGACACAAACTCCTGGGATGCCCTGAAGCACTGTCTCCATGAATTTTTGAAATATGGCCGGGGCTGCAGCTACGCCAAAAGGCAGTCGCTTGACTTTGTACAAGCCTTTCAGTGTGTTAATTGCCAATAATTCAGCAGTTGACTCGCTCACCTTCAGCTGCTGATACGCCTGGGTGAGGTCCAATGTGCTGAAGACTCTTGCGCCACGCAGTACACTGAATACTTCTTCAGGTGTCGGTAGCGGGTAAGAGGACGCTTTAGTCGCAAGATTGACGGTGCTCCGGTAGTCTCCGCAGAGGCGTATGGTTCCGTTCTTCTTGCGAACTACGACAAGTGGTGTGGCCCATTCTGAATGCTGCGTCGGCTCGATGACACCTTGCTGCTCCAGTTTGTCCAACTCTTTTTCAACTGAAGCTCGGAGAGCAAACGGCACCGGCCTGGCCTTCAGAAATTTGGGTTGCGCGTTGTCCAACAACTCCAGTGTGACCGGGGGCCCTTCGTTTCCTGGAATCTCTTCCGAGAATACTCTTTCGTATTTCTCTTGCAGTTGCTAAACCATGTTCTGGCTCGGCGTCTGGTGTATGCCGCATATCATCACGCCTAGTGGAGAAAACCAGTTTCTCCCTAGAAGGCTTGATCCTGTGCCCTTCACAACAAGCAGAGGTAGCGTATGGGTCTGGCCGTTGTAGTTAACCTGCACGTTGGCAGAGCCCAATAGTGGCAGATTCTGTCCTGACCACGTTCGCAGGTGCGTGTCGTCTTGTTGCAGGGCGGGTGCGTCAGATGGCCATGAAGTTCGGAACGTGTCCTCACTGATCAGAGTACAGGCTGCGCCGGAGTCCACCTCGAACTTAATCAGCTGGTGATGTACGCTTACTTCTGTAAAAATCTTCGGTCGCGTGCCGAGATTCATGGTGTTCAGGTCGTACAACACAGATGGTGTTGCTGATGTTGTTCCATGGAGATCAGATAGCGGCGTATTCTCTGAGGCGTTGACGCTGTGATTAGGCTGGGAAGGTGACTTTATCTTGGCAAGTCTCCGTTTCGTAATGCATGCTCTTTCGATATGCCCTCGCTTGTGGCAAAAATTACACGTGGCTGACTGGAATCGACATCCCTGGGGGTTGTGTTGGTCGTCACACCGCCAGCAGCGTTGTGCCTTTTTGACCGATTTTACAACAACAGAAGGCTTGCGCACCTGGTTGCTTGTCTGGTGTACCGGCTCGGTGTTCCGGCGAATCCCTCTCTGCTGGTGACCGGCGCTCTCCGCTCGAACGGCGATGTCGTAAGCTTTGCTGAATGTGAGGTCCTTCTCAGCGAACAGGCGCTGCTGCAGTGACTCGTCACTCAGTCCGCACACAAATCTGTCGCGTAACATCACGTCCAAGGGAAGCATGGTGGTGTTAGCAGAAGAAGCTGCGTCTCCCTCCTGCCCGGTAGCTGTTGTCGACAGCGTTCCAAAATTGCAGTCGGCAGCGAGCTTCTTGAGCGCGGCTACGTAGAGCTCACAGTTTCTCCTCCCAGTTGATCTCGTCGTTGGAAGCGAGCCCGGCTGTAGACCTCGGATGGCCTTAGGTCGTAGTGCTTTTGCAGTGCTGATACGATGTCGTCGTAAGACACTGCCGCTGGTGTGCTTGGCTGAATAAGGGCGCAGACAGTATCGTAGGTCTGCTCCCCGCACAGCGTCAGCAGGTTGGCCCTCTTCAAGGCTGGGTCTGTGATGTTGTTAGCTTCAAAGTAGAACTGAAGGCGTCCAACCCACGATGACCACGATGAGCCGTTGAATTCTGGTATCTGATTGGGAAACCCTCGCGTAGCCATGGCTTGTCAATAGCGTTGCGTAGCGCGGGTCGAATCCACTTTCTCGTCGCCACTGTCGTGTCCGGTCGCTGTGTTGAATGCAGCGAAAGACGCACACGGTACTTTAAGACTTCGTTTATTTAAAGCCGATGAGGGTGCGACCAGCGTCGACCGAGGCAGGAGCCGAACTGGCCGCCCGAAGAAAGGAGGGAGCGGAGAAGCGTCCACGGGAGGGAGTGGCTTCCCAAAACAGGAGGAGGATGCGGGGGCGCACCATGGGGGGGCATCTGGCGACAGCGTGCGACGAAGGGCAAGTGGTCGTTAGGAGGAGGATGCGAGTGGTCGTTAGGAGGAGGATGCGAGTGGTCGTTAGGAGGAGGGTGCGGGGGCGCACACACACAAAAGCAATAAGGGGACACAACATGCAGCCAACTACGCGCCTTACTTCGCCACACCGCAGCTATGCAGCGGCTGTGCGAGGAAGGAACCCCAGCCCCCATAGGAGAAACTGAAGAAAGCCATTTTTAGAGGCGAGGCTCCTGCACTCGGAAACAACGAAGATTCCACAGCGCGGACGACGCAAGGCCATGTCGCATTCTCTACGATGACACCGCAAACGAAGATTAGCCCGACAGTGACGCGACGCAACTTCGAAATAACATCGCTGCCACGAAAGAGGAGAGCGATGTGTTCCAGCCGCAGTACCAACACCTGCCAAAGCTGTGACACCAAATCCCAACTTACATTCAACTCCAGAGCAAGAACCTCTGACCTTAAAGTGGCTATAGGAGACCAAAAGTTACTGCTGTTGTTCGGTGATGAATTGAACATTCGCTGCGCAGCTGAAGAGAGTCACGACAGCTTGGGCGGCTCTCAAATCCGTACCGCAAGGGTTCAGTTTATTGCACCATATGCGATGCGTGTGGAGAGGAGAACGAGAGGGCATGACCTTTGTTGTTGAGAGCTTCACCCTACAGTTGAAAGCAACGGGGCTGATTTATTCAAAAAATTGTGGTTTAACGACAGTGGAGAAAAAATCACGGCGACAGTCGAGAAAACAGTGCGCCGTTCGAAAATACATGGCTGGGCAAATTTTCACGCATACTTACGGTTGCATATAATACATTACAGCGCGGCGACTGCTCGAATGCTGGTGAGGATTCAAGCATCGCTGTGGCTTAGTGGTTATGGTGCTCTGCTGTGGACCCGAAAGGTGCGGGTTCGATCCCAGCATCGGTGGTTGAAATTCAGTGAAGGCGAAATGCTCGAGGCCCGTGTACTCTGCGATGTCAGTGAATGTAAACGAGCTCCAGGTGGCCGAAATTACCCTGAGCTTTCCACTACGGAGTCTCTCATAGCTTAGCTTGAGTCGTTTCCGGACGTTTAATCCCATGAATCAAAGCTTCTGAAGATCCCTCGAAGATTACGTGTACACTTCCCGACAGCACATAACGCACTGAAGGCCACACGCTCGCAATATCGTCGCCGGTGTAAACGTTCGCGATTGCGGTCACAAGTTTATTCTGCAGTTAGCAACTGCCCTCGGTTATTTCACGTAGTTTATTTCGTCCTCACGCAGACTTTTTCTGCAGTACGCGCGCGTTGCAACGAGACGCAGACGCACGCGATGCAGCGGTGAGCCCCCATCGAAATAGTCGAGGGCAGAGGTGGCCTGCACTTAGAACTTGCGACCGTGACAACTGATCTGTTGACTTTCGGTTTTCGGTTCCTGTCCGCGTTTCCAGTGTTTCGAGATGGGCCTCAGATTAGTCGAGTTGTAGAGACAGCATAGAAATGACATCACAGCAATCCATTTTTCGCAAACTCTTTGAATGCACATACAAAAGTTTCGAGGCTTTTATTTGCTGTTTTCTCAGCGACGCGACCATCGTTCCGCGCAGAAAATAATGGCACTGCTCCCAAGGAATAATCAATCATCAATCAATCAGTCTAAAATTTATTTCTCTCGCTCAATTTGATCAAAAATTTATTTCTCTCGTTGAGTATTTACAAATGTGGGTAAGGGGACACAAAGGAAAATACTGCCAGCCGGAGCCCTGTGCCCATTGGTCGCATGACAGCCGTGGTTCAGCACTGGCGGGTTTATGCGACCGATCTGTATACAAAAAGCAGTTGTCCGATCATACTAATTCCGCCGCGGTGGCTCAGTGGTTATGGCGCTCGGCTGCTGACCCGAAAGACGCGGGTTCGATGCCAGCCACGGTAGTCGAATTTCGATGGAGGCGAAATTCTGGAGGCCCGTGTACTGTGCAATTTCAATGCACGTTAAATAACCCCAGTTGGTCGAAATTTCCGGAGCCCTTGCGGCGTCCCTTATAGTCTGAGCCGCTTTGTAACGTTAAACCCCCATAAACCAAGTTAATCATGAAAGTTAATCTGTTAATCATGATTCTTTGTATCCACTCCGTGTTGCGCTTTTCCACTAAATCTGGATACAAGGAACCGATAATAGTGCGCCCTGCACCTCGCTCTAAAACCGAGTTTACTGCATATACAGCAACTGACATTAATTGCACCGCTTGCCTTAGGTTGTTTCCGCCATCCGTTGTTTCCAAAAGCAGCTTTTTGGGATCCTTGGTGACGATGCTGGCGAGGTGGGCCTTCTCCAGAGCCCACCAGATCTTTTCGTCCGAATACGAGTTGCTTGGATCCAAGTTTACGCGCAACGTTCCTCTCACAAGGCTTGGGTCCTGAAAAGAAAAATATTGTTACTGTGTAATGCTATAATCATCGGCCAAACTATGTCCACTGCTTGAAAAAGGTCTTTCCTATTTGTATCGTGTCTGGCTCAGCATGAGCCGCTTGACAGCATTCGGTGTTTGAAGTATCGATGTGCTGCTCATGTTGGGGACCCCATCCTCTCTCATTATAAGTATTTAAGTGCCTGCTCAGTAACTCCACCTATATTTATTGCCTTTGCTCACGGCATGTCATGTCATGCACGTGACACGTCATAATGCTCCATGGAGGTTAATTAACAACGCGTTGCGTCAGCTGCGGCCACCATATGCCCAGAAAATTAATCTCATCCGGCCAAGTATCTGTCGGCTCTTGCTGCGTTTGCCTTCTTTTGGAACCCGCTCTGTTACTCTAATGGACAATCAATTACACGGCATACCGGCATCCAACCCGATGCATTATGATACAATCTATTTTTTTTTCGACAATATAACATTATTTTGGCGCAGCTGATTCAAGGCACCCAAGTACTGGCGGTAGGGGTTGTGCAAGAAGTCCTGATGTCTATAAGACTATGGCACTGCTCATGTGCACGAGATTTAATAGATATATGAAGATTAAAAAGTATTCAGAATGTAGTGCTTCATCATTCCTTCATAAATGAGCGGCAAAAAGCTGTTATGACAGGCCTGACCACATGTGTTACAGCGGGCAGATACTTGTGGAACAGGTGGCTGGGAATGTACGTTTGGGTTGTTTTTGTTTTTTGTTCCTTTGTTGTCACTCTCACGGTGCGTACAAAAGCACGCTTGGTGACAACAGCAACTTAGTTGTTAAAGAGCGCTTCTGGTTGCGTTCATGCACTGTTTTATTTTTGTGTCAGTATGTGTGCTGCTCTCTACAAGCTGATGAGACCAAGATGGCCGGTGTTTCTCTCAACGTCGCAGACTTGGATTATTGCGAGCGTAATCTGCTTGCTTAGCCCTTGCTGGTGTCGTCACACACTCACTGTCTGCACTTGTTCCGAAGTGTTCCTATGCACATTTAGGGAACGACAGCTAGACTCTAGCTTGAGCATCTTCATGCTGTGTTGTATCTTTGTCTGTGTAGTGGCAACGACGGATGGCGCATGAGCTAGCAATTGATGCCGCGAAATACAGCGCGATGTGGTGGCCAAGCAGCACGCTGAAGGCCTGGTTTAGGAGAGGTCACGGCAGACGAAGCGAGCGGAGGCGCTTGCCCATAATGCTAGTTTCGTCATTTGGCTCTTTTAGTGAGTCGCAGACAAAATGAACTAACCGTGCTACTTTGACATCCCTGAAATAAGTTTCGACGATTCGCCAAACAGAACAACGAAAAGAGTTGGTAAGAATGCAGCACAAAATCCACAGCCTACATCAACTGAGAGACGCCCCTGCCCTCTCTGCGTGTCTATTGTTTCATCGCTTTACCACTTTTCCGCAGCATTTCGAAGAGTAACAGCTTGATTCTTCTAGAAACAAAGTATTTTCAAGAGTCCCGCTGTGGCCTATGACAAATATTTGCAAGGTTGTACACCATGAAAGAATGCGCTGACAAAAAAAATCAAGAGACCCGACGGCTCACATTATCGCCCATAGCACACTGGTGTTATCTATCGTGTGTCAGGGTGCCAGATATTAGCGTCTTCTGAGCAGAGCATCCGTTCACTCGACTTCTCCCAGCCTGACGCATATTTTGCCGATTTAAACCAATAAATATCGCTTCTTGTTCAACTAACATTTCTGACGTAACATTGTTATTGTAATAGTGTAATATTGTAATAGTGTAACAATGCCAAATCACAGAAAACGAAAAAGTGCACATTACACCGGGGCTCACGTTCCCTGCAGTGGCTCACCTGCGGAATTACGGTGATGCTTCTGCGTAGCTTGGGCAGTGGTACCTCGGCTATGTCAACGCCGTCGATGAGGATTCGTCCCTCCGAGGCGTCGAGCATGCGCAGAAGGGCGAGCACCATGGACGACTTGCCTGCGCCCGTGCGACCGACGACGCCGATCTGGAGAGGAAGGTTGTACAAGGCTTTGTTCACGTGGCCAAAGGTACTACATCTGAGCTTCTCCACGCTTTTTGGCTGGTTATACAGCTAGACTAAACCAATCACTGACAACCGGTCTCCCACCTATATTGACTTGCACCGTATCCGCAGTATTTTTTAGACGGGAGACCAATGCACGCAAGGAATGGCTGTAGCATTCAGAAAATTTAAATTTACTGCTGCGTATTTCGAAATTATTCGTTCAGAATCAAGTGGTAAAAGGCTCTCATATACAATATAGCTTGTTCTGAGAGCATATAAGATTAAAGGAGATTGCATCTCTGGTGCGTCAGCTTGCTTCTGAATGATTAATCAGTCCAATACACGTGACTTTCTTTGACAGCGAACAATTTTCAAGCCTAGGCTCAGCCGCAAAAAGAATGAATTTCGAAAGCGTCACAGGCTTCTTAAACGTTAAGACACGTAGCGGAAGTTAGCGTGCGGAAAATGTGTATCAATATATTTCAAACTCCTCACGTAGACATCTCATGCTATTTACGGCTTGTCGAGTGTGCCACCTACGTCCCGATACGTACAGGTTGGCTATTTGTTTCCCAGACTAACGCATTATTTATGTGCACCTTTGACAACCGCAGGCACAAACCGTATACTTCCATGTTCTTACGCCTGCGCGAAAAGCAGCGTCGTCTGAAGGATGTCTCTTCGACATAAAGCGCACGTTGCTCCAGCAAGATGACGGAGGACGGCATTATAGAATATGATGACGATGATGATAATTTTTATAGCGCAAGGCCATCTGTGGCCATAGAGCGCCAAGGCACAAGTCTGTTTCTGACTACTCAAAGTGAGGTCAAAGGCTAATTTCCCAAGCATTTCGCCTCAAAAGAGCCGAGCACCAGGCCAAGGAAAAGCATATACCCAATGTATCACCGGTAGGTACCTGGCGGCACTTGAGACCTAACCCTTCAACTCTGGCATGCGAGGCTGTAGTAGGCAACACTACTAGTAGTGCATCCGGATGGTTAGCTACTAATCCAGCATGGCTTCTTGTTTCCGATCATTTTTATCTCTAATGTCCTTTTACCATGCATCATTTTCTTCAATTTTTTTGCTGCATTGTAGGCTTGCTTTGTCCCAGTGTATTGAGGTATTTTGCGGTATATACGCCAACGTAAAGAACATAAGAAATATTCCATTCATTCATTCAGCCATTGCGGCGTGAAGGCAGACGGCACCATGCTACTTTTGGGTCAAAACTTCCCCAGATATTCTTTCCGCATTGTGCCCACAATTTTCCAGTTTAAAAAGGGAACCTAACTTTAGATGGCAAAGCACTATTTCCAACATTTTAAACACGTCGCAGGAAAAACCAATGTGCACACATGGACGCGCTCTGTACAAAATTGAATATATTTATCCTACTTTCTAATATAGAGAGATGTAAATTAACAGTGTACGCTGCTGTAAATGTGGCACTCTTTCATTTAACCCTGCTTTGCGGCCTAGTTAACAGCTCATGTAAAAAATGATAAGTTTTAGCAATGATATCGTTTACTTGTCCCAGCGCTAACATATATTAATCACCTAAGGAGACTGCTCTTACATTTAATAGATTTCAGGAAAGTCCACAATAAAATGATGAAAAATAAAAGTGACCCCATGCTCCGAAGCGCTTTGGCTTTCTGATTTTTCTTCGCGGTTTTGTCTCCACATTTCTCTCTCTTTCTCTTTAGTTCTCTAAATTGCATCCCTCTCCCGATGCAAAAGCAAAAACAAAAAGTGATGTCAACAACGCTTACTTTCTCCTTTGGTTCCGCTGTGAACGTGATGTTGTTTAAGACGTTGGGCAAGATGCCAGGTTTGTAGGAAGATGAATAACTCAGGAATTCAACCTTTCCTTCCGTAGGCCATTTCTCTAAAGATTTTGCGACCGCAGCCTTTTTTTCTTCGGTCCAAGTCTCTCCGACATCTTTCTGGAAAATAAAAATCATTCGTATGAAAGTTTTTGCAGCTCGCAAATGTTTTCGAATTCCTGGTTAAATCTAGCTCTAAATGAAATAAGTATTTAAATGATCGATGCTTACATAAGCTCCAAATGAACAGTTAGTGTGGCGAGGCACAGAACAATGGAACGCTTCAGAGTGCTTCACATTATGTGAAATTTGTTTCATGCTCTCATGCCTCAATAAATGTATGTTATTGAATTTCGCCTCGATTGAAATGCGGCCAATCAGGCAGGCGCTGCGGCTGGGCTTCGCTCAGTGCTGGCGCCGTAGCTGTTTTATCTCTTTTGTCTGTCATCTGTCTCGTGCTCAGGAGAGCAAGCGCCTTCTAGGATCTTCTTTGCCGGTTCGTGACTGCAGTATTAGATTATTTTGTTCCTGAGGGATAAATTCATCTGATAAAGTTCATTTCGATGTATGCATGCATTGTTGCTGCCATCACTTGTAGGAGAAGCCACCTCGTCAAGCTGCCTCGAGGAATAGGTTTTACTTGCTGCACCTTCTTGCACAAGTGGAAATAAATAAATAGATATAATTATTGACATAATTATTACACTTTTGGAATGATCTGAATTAGAAGAGAAGTTGCGATTATGGAAGGAAAACTACGGCTTTACTAAGTATTTCTGCTGTGGTTTTGTAAGCTTTCTTTCCGAAAGTAAAGAAAAACTCTCTGGTTGTAAACCCCCACTTCATGCTTAGCTGCTACGGTGTACTGCTCCCAACTCGAAGTTCCACCTTTCATGTGCACCCACCTTCTGGTCAGGCGAAATGCAAGAGTGGCGGTGGTTGCAGATTTCACGCTCCTGAAATGACTGCAGGTGAGTGAAACTGATTGGGCTCTGTCCGCGACGCTGGTCACCGCCTAGTTGCCTGTTGGCGGCATGGAAATTCATGAACTTCCTTTCAACTACTAAATCCTTAATAAAAACTATCAAGCGTGTTTACTACATTCGAATCAGTGCGAAAGCACGGATTTGTGCTACGTAGAAGACGACGATGAGCGGGAAGTGCTGCGGGACGGAGCGCTCGCTCTACGCGTGCAAACAGTGCGGACAGCGCCAACAGACAACGGACGATTTTGCTCAGGGTTGATGCCCATCGGATTTTTGTTTACGCACTAAAACACGCCGTCAATTCCTTCATATTTTGACACTAGCCTGGGGTATATGGCTCCTTGCTTGTAAAAATAGTGCATGCGCTGTAGGCCAGGAAAATTTCCAGATTGTTTAGAGCGGCAAGAGCGGAGCTTCCTTGAGGTCGCACATGCGTCCACAATTTCAAACCTGTCCTGCGTAATTCTCTGCTGGACTGCCCCATTCAAGTCTGCACACTATGTGGGCTCAGGTGAGAGACCTCCAAAGGGTGAGTATTCTGACTCAAAGAGCCCACCTCTGACATACAAAAGGACTACATTTATAAGACGTCGACACCGAGCACATCAGCGTGAGACGTTCGTCGATCTTGTTATAGTGAAATGACAGCATCTACAAATTTTACTAGAAGCGACAGCGCCCCTCAATAATTTTGATATCATGGTCCTGCGCGACCCATGACAAAAGCAGCGCAAATTTTTCAACTCTAAAAACGGCTTCTGATTAAACTTTTGTCCGATCACATTAGAATTGCTTGCAAGGAATCAAGTCACCTTTTTGGGGCAAGGAAATTCCTTGTGGTTTTTCATCATCATCTGACAACTTCTCCCCGCGCTCTTTCAGGTGCAGGCTGATTCCAGACCACGCGATAATACAGCCGTCGTATCTCACTTTGCCAAACGTTTTGCAAAACGCAAAGGGTCACACAATTTTCTAATTCCCAATTCCGTGCTCTTCCTTGTCAATATTGGTACCCTGGGGGTCTACGGTTTACTCAGAGATTCACAATTCATATAAGGATCGGTCGCTAAGTAGAACAGAGGTTGCTTTGAGCATGCCAAATGAAAAATCCTCATCCCTTCCTCTCTTTGTTACCCGGCATTTTGCGGTTGTAAATCATCAACAGACGCAGTTGTGGCCACATGATTTCGGTTTCGAACAGTTGAGTCAGGAACTACCTCGGGGCTCAGTTCCATGTACTCCAGGCAGCGTTCAAAGGCCACCACCATCTGGAGAACGCTGAACAGCATGACGCCAAGGGTCATGAGTCCAAGGGGCACCTGCAAAAACCACCACCAAAGTGAAATCACATGTACTCTAATGGAAAGGCAGAACTGTTTTGTTTATTCGAAACTCAGTATTCGCAGGTAATTGCGACTGGTCAAGGATGTGCTTCGGGAAACACAGCTGTTTACAGTTTCGAAATAAAGTTTTAGGCTAACAGTTAATTGACTTCCTCTATGTCTTTATTTGCATGAACAGGTTTATCGCTCTTGTAAAGCAGTGATCTAAAGGGCAAGCTCTTTGTTTTTTTTTCTACGACTGCATACTAGCAGTTGATTTTTTGTTGGGTCTAAAGCAAACTTAAAGCTGTTGAGGAATCGAAGGAAAAGTACGAAATATACAAAACTATTTAGAGCTCCTATAATTCATGTAATTAGCCTCGTATGATGAAGAGAATAACATCTAAATATAGCCGCCCCTCTCTCCCGCCCCTGAGGTCTGCCAATTAAAAACACGTGCCACGAGTATTCCTTCTACTCAGCCGTCAAGGCTATAATTCAGAATAATTCTCACGCAAGACTTAGAAAAAACTCCCATACTTCACGGTTCTGATTGATTTAATATTTTACAGAAACTTTGCTACTGAATCTTAGCTTGCAAGGGCAGTCGCGCAAGCCGAGTTGCTACCGGTCACATCAGGAAATCTGGCAGAGCCTCACAAGGAACGCACGTCTGCTGCAGAGTATACAAAGTGGACAGCTTTTCTTACTCCAGAAAACTGTAGAGAGAAGAAGCACTTCTAAGCTTACCGCCTAAAATACGGCCAGCAGGGCGTGTGACGCAGTCTCTCGTCTATTTTGCTCTCAGGCAAGTATTTATTTGAAGCTTCTATAAGTTAATGCTACTGGCAACTTCAATCTGGACACACAAGTTTAAAAGCTGTGCGTAGCAACGCAGTTTCAGCAGTCTTTTCCTCAGCGTACCCCGTGCGTTCCCGTGTGGTGGTCACGATGAACCACATATTTGACAGCTAGAGATTAATAGCGCTGTCCTCGGAGCATTTTAATACATCGGTATTGCAGCTTTCAGGTCGGGAAAAACTGCTCTTTGTCGCTCTCTGATGCCTCCATGAAAGCGGGAGCGGAAGAAAAAAACATATAGCCTCGGGTAGGATTCGACCCCGTGGCAGCGAGAACAGAGCAGCCTTGCTTGCCACTGATTTAGTCCACTCGTCCACCGCCGCAGCGTCTCGCCTCATGTGCTAAACTGCCAACTACTCGCACTGTGTTTTACGCATCTTCATCTTCGTTCACTTTCATCCACTTAGACCGCCCCCACCCCCCTAAAAAACACAAGGAATATTCATCTGGAAGTGTGTGATGAGAGGCTAGTTGGTAAGACATTCTGAAGACATAAAACTACGCAGGAGACAGAACACAGAAAAGATGCAGACAGGACGCTCATCATCTGACGCTCATGGAGCAAGATACTTCAGAAAGCCACGAGGTATGAACCACCCAAAAAAAATAGGTTCAAGGATGTAACATCTGAGCAGTAAAGAGCAAGTCACACAGAACGGTGGAATATTTGAACTACCGCAGCAGGGTAACAAAGAACTTAAATTGCTATTGACATGAATAAATGCAGTTCTTGAAAGCAAAGCGCTCATAAAACCGGACATCACTGTAAACTGGTTACCCTGATGATGTAAAAAATAGCGCACAGGGAGCACAAGGGACGGAAAGTAAACGACGCAGACAAGCGCTAACTCTCAACTGAGGTTTATTGCTGACGCGCGCAATATAAGGTAGTCACTTTAAAAACATAAAACAAAAACAACCACGAACAGTCCCTCCTCGAAAGACCAAGTCAGAGGAAAAAATTGAAATTGAAGCATCAGGCGCCACTCATCGCTGTGGAAGATCAGTTAAAAAACCGTTATCAAAAAAGGAATTCAATGCAACGCTGAGGCTAAAAAATCGATTTCACAGTCTGCCAAGTTAACAGAGGGCTCACTGATACACGAATTCCGACATTTCCTAATATGGTATGCCTACATTATCTCGCGTACACGCTGATCTCGATGTCTGAAAAGTATGGTTACCCTGAACACAAATAGCATTGATCGCCAGCGAACTGTTTCGTTTCCGTCAAGTTTCCATCGCGAACGACAACGATGACCAGCAACCGTTCTCGGGAAGCTTGCTGCCGGATCGTGCAGTGTCAGTCCACCGGCCCTGCGTTCATATCATAAGCTCTGGACGGAATAACAATCCACTATTGTGACATTTTTCCCGAGAGGCAGCAGTTTTAACTATAGGCTTAGCGGTGAGCAGCATCACTTTACGAGCTCTGCGCCATGGGACATCCGCGCCTCTGTGGCGAGTCAGAGACTGCTGACTGTGCCACACTTTCGAATCCCATTACCACGCATAAGCTCATACTGATGTGAGGATCAATGCCCCACATACAGAGCTTCAGTTCAGGCTTTATCAATGCAATATTGTAATAGCTCCGGCTCCGCGCTGTGTTTTTTTATGCGTGAGGCATTTACTACCTAAAGCTTTTTTTTCTCTCATTCGGTCTATTCATGCCCACTTTTGCGATGGTCAAGCAGAGAAGGTGGAACCAGTGAAACCGGACGCATAACGAAAAATTAGGAGGCACACACAAAGCACTGCTGGACATACAGCTGATTTATTCCGAACCAACATTCGCATGTTTTTTTAAGCGCAAGGGCATATTTAGAACAAGAGGATTGAACGAAATTACGAACATAAAACCAGACACTCATTTCAGTGATTAAATCTCGAAAATCGCTTATGCATGTCTGCTTATTGATCACTCCGTTTTATGACTGAAAAGGAGCGTCAGTGTTTGTCTTCGTAATTTATTTCGTCATCTTGTTAGGAGTGTGCGCTTGCGCAGGAAAACATATAAAATATTGGTCTCTTCATCAGGATAAATCAACGCTAAATCCACCGGTGTTGTAATGCCTCCTAATTCTTGTCCTGCGTCTGTTTTCGCTGGTTCCACCTCCTGCAAATTATGAACCAGCCAGCCCAGCAATTTATAAACTTTAAAGAAGAGGGCTGCTTGTTTCTTGGTTGGCTTAGCGTTCAGGTTACTCCGGAACAAAGGAAGAAAAAGGAACTTCTAGAGAAGTGTGCTTAGTGGATCTGATTGGGGATGTTGATCGAAACGACAGAACAGTGCTAACAGATGGAACGGGAGAGAAAACACAGCGAGTCTTTGGTTTGGTTTATTGCGACTTAACGTCCCAAAGCAACTCAGGCTATGAGGGACGCCGCAGTGGAGGGCTCCAGAAATTTCGACCACCTGGGGTTCTTTAACGTGCACTGACATCGCACAGTACACGGGCCTCTAGAATTTCGCTTCCATCGAAATTCGGCCGCCACGGCCGGGCTAAAACTCTCGTGTTTTGGGTCAGCAGCCGAACGCCATAACCACTGAGCCACCGCGGCGGGGTACAGCGCATGCGTCTGTGTTCGTCTCTTCCGTCCCATCTGTTAGCGCTGTGCGGTTCGTTTTCATCAACTTCTAGAGCATCCTAAATGCAGTTCTTGTTGCTTTCAGTTAGTATAAACACAGACAGATGCGGGAGTAATTTTCATCTTTTGTACAATGCTGCAGTTATGGAATTTCACCTGAGGTGCATGACGAGAACAGGAAGTGTAACTTATTGGCCCAAAACTAGCAACGTGGAATGGCCTCAAACTGTAGCAAAGAACACGAACCGAGCAAGCGGCGCTGAGAACGAGTCCCAGGCTGCTGGGGTTTGGTCCTTCGTCACCGGCGAACGCGGTGTTTGCGACCAGCGTGCTTAAAACCACCAAGAATGCGCCGCTGGAGGCGATCGCTCGCGTGAGCCGGTAGCAGGTGGTGAAGAGGCCGAAGGCACACATGGTCTCGTCTGTGAGGCGGCAGTAATGTCTCCTGAACCGCTCCAACACTCCGTAAGCCCGCAGACTGCTCAGTGCGTCCACGGTTTCGGTGACGACCTGGAAGACCCGGGAGGACGCAAGGCTGTCGCCGAACCTTCCCTGGTGCGACACCTTCACGGCTAAGCTCTGTAAAAAATAAATGCGAAAAAAAATGCCTTCTTGTCTAAAATCTGCAGCCGGCAATTGGAAAGTCAGAGTCGGAGAGCTCTAAAGTAATTTCGCATATTCGGCGATCTTCACCGTGCATCAAAATCTGTCGAGAAAATCACTGCTGTATTGTCCTTCTTAAAAACGCTACAGCTGCAGCTTCGTAAGTAAAGTGTCACTTCACGTGATGTGCGCAATCTCAGCAAAGCCTAGCGCCTGTGGGTTCGTGATATTGACAGAAACTGTAATCGCCGTACGGTAATCATCGTCATCGTCATCCTCGTCTGATGCTTGACATGCTTCACGCTGTCAAATGCGCCACGCTAGCGCGCTTAAGTCTCAGTGTTGTGAACTCACTGCTAAACACACTTTGCCTACTTGTGTATACTCCAGCGCTTGGGAAGCTTGGTACCGGCGAGAAAAAACATAACAATTTTACTTCTTAACGAATCACAATAGTTAATCCTTTCTATATTTTTGCCAGGCTCATTTTCAAGCATCCCTTTTGCGGTAAACCCATTGCGATAGAATGTGTCCTAACAGACTTAATACAGACGTGAGTGTTTTTTGGCTCAGGGCAAATGCATCAAGCTGGCCACCTAACCCATTCCTAAATGTTTTGAAACAAAACCAGGTTACATGATGTGTAATTTATGTACTCCAAAGGAAGGAATTTATTTTTACATACTGCAGCCAAAGGTAGGAAACACGAGAAAATATACGAAGGCTGCATAACAAACAATAAGTCGGACAGAAAAGCTAGTAGATGAGATGCATAAAAGTAAGGTTGAAAGGAAACAATGAATTAAGAAATTATTTCAATTGCATGTTGGCTTCTTTGATAAGAAAAAACCGAACGCATGTTAGGCATAAAACTCAAAATAAAACGAACTTTAGGATTCCGTCTTTGTTTCGACTTTTTCTTCTTTCTCTTCTCCTCTGTTCTTCTCTTCCTATTTTATTTTATTTTTAATTTCATCCCTCTTAGCTTGGCTTATGCCTTCAATTATTGCTTCGTTGTCTTCTGTTCTTCCCTACCATTTACTTCATATGCTCCATGTTCTTTCTCTTATCATTCTTCTTTCGTTCTATTATTTTTGCCCTTCTTTTGTTCTTCTCTTCTTCGTTTATGTTTTTAATTTCATCTCCCTTAGCTTGGCGTATGCCTTCAATTATTGCTTCTTTGTCTTCTATTCTTCCTAACTATTTACTTCATCTGCTCCGTGTTATTTCTCGTATTATTCTTCTTTAGTCCCTATTCCTTTTTGCCCTTCTTTTACTCTGTATTCTTTCGGCTTGCCTTGGCTTAGACAAGTGCCACAACTAGGCTTACCTTCCATTACACGAACACTCGGGGTGGGGCCCCAGTCACGGCTCTCGATGCAGAAGCAACTGCTAGTCATACGTGTTACTACTTTGTCAATGACTGGAAGTAGTGAAGTGCCGTCTAGTAAAATTTGCGCAGCCTTTGAAAATGAAACAGGAACTTGTTTTGTCAGCAAAAGTTTGTAATGAGCACTGCAAACGATACCATCTTGGGTGCAAAGCCCACCTTCGCTTTACTACCCTGAACAAGAAAGCATTACTGCACCCTCACTCAGTTACGGTGTTCTTCGACAAGTGTAACATTTAAATTAAAAAAACTAACATTAGGACTATTTACAGATGCCACTAAAGCGGTCGGCCTCTTAAATTATAACATTCTGTTGCATAAATTGCAACCACATGGTGTTCGAGGTTCTTGTCATGAGCTGGTATCTGATTTAAGCCAGCGGAAGCAAGTTGTATTTATTGATGATGCTAAATCCATCCTTACCACAATTCATTATAGCATATACCTCAAAGCAGTCATCTTGGAACATTCCTGTTTAATGTTTATATTAATGACCAAATCCAAATAGATGAAAAATGCGATGAAATTTCGGGTGTTTCGACATCATCCTATTTTTGAGTGGTTGCTCTCCCCATGAGCTCATAAAGAAGGGTAACCTCACCCTGAGTGCATTGCATGAATTTTCAACGCTGAATGGGTTAACAGTACATATCAAGTCTAAAGCTGTACCGTTTCGGCCTGGAAACGACAATGTTAGACAGACCGATTCATTATGCTTGGTGAAAATCGCATACAATTAGATGAAAGCTTTAAGTCCATTGACGTTGTTTTCGACTGCACCATGAGATGGAATGGGCATGTAAATCACATCGCTAAAAAACTATTCTGGTCAGTTGGCTTTCTCTCAAGATGCCGATCCGAGTTTCCCATGCGGTTAAAATTAACCGCTCATACTGCATTATTCCACTCCTATTTGAACTATTGCCATCTGGTTTGGGGAACATCAAAAACAAGCCTCAAAAAATTATATGTGTTGCACAAAAAGGCAATAAGGCATGTAGCTGGAATCGGATTCAAAACCTACACCCATCCTTTCTTCCTTGAATGCAAGATTATATTAGTTATCATTATGCACGAACATCGACTAATGCACTATCTTCCGTTGTCATCCCCCATTAATGAGTGAATTCTGAAATCCCTAGCCAAACTTGCACGGAAAGCAAAAAAAGAAGCACAAGCTATGGATATCAGGCACAACACTTTCTTATGCCACTCATTTTAAAAAAATACAGCCCATGCAATACTAATATACACCTTACTTTACACCTTACCTTCCAAAAAGTTAAAATGCACTTTGTAATAATAAATACGTAGAAGTGTACATCGACAATTATTTTTTTCTCTTCAGTCCAAGAACAAGAATAATTTTGTGCCATTCTTTTAGATCTTTAGCAGTCTGTACTTTGGTTATTTCTCATCCTTTGTATGTGTTAATTTGACTCGTGCCGGACCACTTGCGGTATGCCATGTCAGTCTGTGGGGCCTCAAAAACACATTCAAGCTGCACCCATCGCGGAGGCTCAGTGGTTATGGCGCTTGGCTGCTGACCCGAAAGACGCGAGTTCGATCCCGACCGCGGCGGTCCAATTTCGTTCTAGGCGAAATTCTAGAGCCCTGTTTACTGTGCGACGTCTGCGCACCTTAAAAGAACCCCAGGTTGATGAAATTTTTGGAGCTCTTTGCTACAGTGTGCCTCGTTGCCTAAGTCGCATTGGGACGGTAAACTCCCATAAACCAAACCAAACTAAAACATTCAAGCTGCTGATTTGCAGCTTTTAGTTTGGGGCCCCTTTTCCTTGTGCCGAGCGCGGTGGCTCAGTGGTTATGGTGCTCGGCTGCTGACCCGAAAGACGCGGGTTCGATCCCTGCCGCGGCGGTTGAATTTCTTTGGAGGAGAAATTCTAGAGGCCCGTATACTGTGCGATGTCAGTGCACGTTAAAGAACCCCAGGTGGTCGAAATTTCCGGAGCCTTCCACTACGGCGTCTCTCATAGCCTGAGTCGCTTTGGGACGTTAAACCCCATAAACCAAACCAAACTTTTTCCTTGTATTAGGAAGGGAATAAAGATTGACTTGGCTTGAAAAAAAAAAGATTCGAATGCATGCTAATAACTGAATGGCGATTAGTTTTACGTAGTACTGTCGTTAATAAAGGTCGCTATACTAAACACGAGAGTCCTAGTGAACGCTTTATCCATATGTTGCTATTTTCTTAGTGCAGCGTGTGACGGGTTGTGCTAATTTTTGCGCAGTCGAATAAAAGCATGCACCCAAAATAATCAGCGTCTGACACCTAGAGAACTACCAGCACTTCGTCGGCCACACCATGGTTGCTTAAACTGCAACACGATGTTCATTGAGCGTGCAGTGTATGCCAGATGATGACATTCAGCAAATAATTCTACTGGATACATGCAAAGCTGCAGCCAAAAATAACGGTCAAATGCCAATTAGGTGGGCAAGCAGTTCAGTTTTCAGTTTAGTTCCGGTGTTCAGGTCCACTCTTCACGTATGGCAGTTGCTCGTATAGAGATAAGGGGGCCATATATGTTGAATTGCTCATTATCGACACTCACACATCCCTGGGAATCTTCCTACCATACCTGGCTCAGTGGTGCAGCGTGAAGCGATGTGCCACTGCCCTTTTATGGCAGTTGCTGTCATGGATGGGACTTGGCTTGCTTGGGTTGGGTCGAAATCCCGGTTACTCTTCCAGAGCAGCTTCTCACAATTAACTAAGCTGCCGCCTCACACTGTGGGTGACTGCTTACCTGCGCACCGAGTGGTGAGGAACCTGCCCATGTAATATACCGGGTGTTTCAGCGAACACTTTCAAAAATTCTCATAAGTAGAATTTTCTTGGTAAAGATATGGCTTTTGCAGCATAGTATTACCAATGTTGGCGGATACCAGAAAACCGGTAAATCATATTAGGTAGTAAACTGGTTAACTAATTTTTAATAATTAACTTTTTAACTATTACAGTTAGGCGCCTAGTTGCAACTAGATATTTGTAGCCGGTCGTTAGTAATAGCTATATCAGTTTTTAGAATTTCGAAAATGCGATTATCCTCGGCGCTGTGGCTCGACAAAATTTGGCTTTTTCGACTAGTTACGTGCACTGGAGGGGATGCTTTGCCTTCATGCTTTCGATAGCGCATGTATTTTTCGCACGAAACAGCCAGACTTTGTTGAGCCACAGCGGTGAGGGTAATTGCGTTTTCTAAATTCTAAAAACTGATATGGCTTTTACTAACGACCGGCTACTTCTACTTATGAGAATTTTTGAAAGTGTTCGCTGAAACACCCGGTATATACCTGGGCAGGTTGCCCACCACTCGGTGGGCAATTGAGCAGCCTGCCACAAAACTGGCTTCAGAAAAACTGACAGACAAACACACAAGGCTAAATGCCGGGAATGACCACTATAGGTGCTAGCGCGCTGAAATGAAATCCAAAAATTAGGCAAGTTCACACGAACGCTACGCGGTCCTTACGTATGCACGCCTAAGCATTTCCCGTCTTCATCATGATCATCAGTCTGACTGCGTCCACCTGGTAACAAAGGACTCTCACGTATCCCTCCAATTAACACCGTTTTATGTCATATGCAGCAACCTCAATCGTCGCAAAAAGCCAGTGTCATCAACTCATCTCACTATCTGACGACCCCCCTTTTACCATTAGCGTCTCTTGCTATCCACTCCGTTACTACAAGGCTTGCTTACCATAGCGTTAAATGCACTGCCCACACCTATTTCTACATCTTGCTTATGTAGACAATGCCATCAGCAAATTGGAGATTGCGAAAATGTCTTCCAGTCTCTCTATGTTCATGTGTGCCCTATTCAGGTCTCTGAATACCTACTGCAAGCTCGTGGTGGTTCGTACTAGAGAGATCGTGCCTTCCTGAATCCGAATCAGAATCAGTTTATTTCAACATCACATGTTATATATGCAATGTTGCCGGTGCAGGCTAAAAGCCCTCTCTGGAGGCTTGCCAAGACCTCCACCCTACCGCGAAACTCCTGGCAGAAACAGCAGTGGCGATCACATTAATAACAAAGAACACAAAACGGTTAGCAAATCCGGCAGAAAAAATGGGTAAAAAATGGATATCATTTCCGGAGAGTATTTTTCAGACATCCTTCCTGACTGCTGAACTATGGTCGCTGTCCAGCCACTATTGATATTTTCCAGTACCTCTACACATTCCTCTTGTATGCCCTTGTTAAGCAATGCCGGTATGACTGGTGAGGTTTCTTTTGTGTCAAATGCTTTCTCTTTATCTCTTATGGCTAAACAGAAAGGTTGGTTATATCCCGAAAATTTCCCTATCCCTTCATCGATTATATGGATATGGACCTCCTGCATGTTTGCAAGGAAACGAGATGACTCTGCACCGCTAGCGGGCTCGCGGTAGGCAAGAAGTCGCGCAGCGGACGTCACGGGGATGTCTCGAACATGCGTTTTCAAGGCTTGTAGGCGCGTTTTCGGTTTCTTCGACTCGCAAGACTGGTTCATACATTGAACTAAGTAATTTAGATCGAAGTACAGGGGCTCCCTTTGACCACGTGCAGCGTGCTCGGGAAAATCGCTTGGCACTGAGCCCTGTATGGTGAGCACTGTTAGTGGCAAACATAAAGCGTTGCCGCCCTTAATTTCTACCGTAGGCATTGAATAAAATCGCCAGTCTTTGACACACTATACTAGTCAGCGTGATCTAACTTCGGAATAGCAGTGAGAGGAAGGACTGGAATTGTCTCAGCCGAGCAAACGAGCGCTCACGGTCTGTTGACACACCTACCGTGCAGTGCGTTGCCAGCTAGCGCTGCACTGAATAACTTAATCAGCAGTATCTCGTTAAAGTGTTCCACACGATAGCTTTTGCTAGCCAACGAATAGGTTGCTGAGCCACGCAGGTGTTTGAAATACGCAGCGGCTAAGGTAGCAAAATACCACTCGCCTGCAAACTACGTGTGCTGGACGCAGCAAAGCGTGCTCGCAATTCTTTCCGCATGCTGTATAGTATCTTTCGCCAGCCACTGTCACGCGATGACAAAAACAAAGACCAAAGAAGGCTGCAGCTCGGGCAATTACCGCCCGCGGCTGTCTTTTTGCAAGCAAGCTTCGCCGCCACGCGCCACTTTGTGAAACAGCTAATGACACATCATACAATAAAAGGAGCTAAACGTATTTACGTGACTTTTCGCACACGTTTAAGTGCGCTGTTCTAAATATACTAACGTGGCCGTGCAAAAGTAACCATTTAGCAGACCTCTGCACATTATTTATATAGAAATATGTCGTTCGTGTTAAGAAGTCATCTGAATCAAATATTAAATGCAAAGACCGCTTCTATATGTTGCTCTAAATTCCCCACAAGTTGTATTATGCCGTACTCTCAACAAAAGCATATTCCATGGTCGCGAGTGAGCCGGCTGGAGACCAGTACACATCAAAAGAGCTCCAGATGATAATTACGAGCGCAGCTAAATCTGGGCTGGTTTTTTTCCTTGCGCTGTTTTAAGCGTAGCATGCTGTTCTTTAGGTGAGCCAGCATAAAATCTCCCCCGCATTAAATCCTTTGTAGTCTGGCATACCTTATATCGAGACCCAGACTGAGCTTTATGCGGCGGCCTATTGCGGTATTTATCTCCGACAAACCTACCGAAGCTTATTTAATTTTACTTTTTATGCTACTGCACGGATATCACAATAACAGAGTTGGTCAATGCATGTTGTTCTTGCAGTGCTAGGGCACGATAGAGCCGCGCCGTTCTACCTGCAGCTACTCAGGTACGCGAGGCACGACCGGGCCAAACCTGTTCAGGCTAACGTGCGAAATTCGCTGCTGACATCAGCGCCACCGCATCTTCGTGACGTCGCGGCGTGAAGCAGGCGTATAGTTTAATGTCGAACAAGCTTCCCGAAAGCTGGCCTGCTCCATTGGTTGACTGATCTCTATGGTTATAGTCAAATTCCGGAGTGTCCCCAGTATTCTTTAACAAATCTGGAGTTAAATGATCCATACACGCTACTTTCCCCCTTTGCATTGCATGCTAGGCTCTTTTTTGCCTCTTTTTTTCTTTACCGGTGGGATTTCCAATCCTTCTGTACCTCTGGCTTCATCATTAGCATCTTGATTATTCCGGCTACTGTAAACATCTGCGTAGAAATTTTCCAGCTATAGTAATGGTTTTATTTATATTGATATAAACTTTGTCCGCCGTGCCTTTTAGGGCTAACACCTCATTTCTGCCTATGCCTAATTTCCTCACAACCGTTTGTAGGCAGCCTCCCTTCTTAATACCAGGCTCGATGCTCTGCATATTGTACTTCTTTTGGGCTTTAATTTCGAGCTTGACGCCTTATACAGGGTGTTTCACCTGACTTTACACAATTTTTACAAAGAGGCTTTTTGGGCTAGAAGGACGCTTTTTCAGCAATTGCATTGTCAGCGATATAGTACATCAGTATACAGCTAAGATGAGCTAACTAGCAGGCTGGTTAACTAATATTAAGTAGGGAACTTCAATCAATTACTGTTAGGCTGCTTAATTATTGAGAAGCCCGTAGCCCGCCGAAAGTAATACCCATATCAGTTTTTAGAATTTCGAAAACGCGGGTACCATCGGCACTGTGGCACAACACACTGCGGTTATTTCGACGAGCTACATGCACTAGAAGGGTTGTTTTGCTTGCAAGCTTCACGAAAGCATTGTATTCTTGCGCGATGTAGCCAAAATTTGTCGGGCCACAGCACCGAAGGTAACCACGTTTTCGAAATTGTAAAAGCAGATATGGGCATTACTTTCGGTGGGCTACGGGCCTCTCAATAATTAAAAAGTCTTACAGTAATTGTTAGAAGCTAACTCTTTAATATTATTTAACCAGCCTGATAGTTAGCACGTATTACCTGTATACTGATATATCGCTGAAAATGCTATGCGTGTGCTGGAACCCAGAGAAGGATGGTGTGGCGGTTGAGAGGGGGAGCAGATCGGAAAGAGCCTCAGGCATTCGCACAAGCTCCATGATTGCGAACTGTTTCAAGGCAGCGCCACCTCTGGCCAGTAGTGCAGTAGTGCATACCTTATCGGTGACGTCATCGGCGAGCGGACAACGGCGCCCGCTACTCTTCAATTGGGTACTTTTGAAGCGCAAATCATCACTACGCGGGTGAGAGCCGAGCTTCGCGTGAGCCTAACTGGTGAGTTATGCGCATGCGCGAAACCGAGTGACGTCACGCACCGCGCAGGTGGTCGCTCCTCGCCGCTGCCGCAACCGTCAGTGCCGCCGACTCCGTCGCCTGACCTTTCGGCACAGCCGCGCGCTACTGCGCATGTGCGTCGCTGTCGCTACAACTGCGCGCTTCGCCTCCTCGCCCACCGCTTGACCTTTCGTTGCAGCCGCGTGTTGCCCGCGTCGAAGCCCTCCTCTCCGCATTCCTGCGGGCAGTTTTAACCACGCCGATTTCTGTCTCCTTCTCCGCCTCCGTACAGGCAGTGTGTGGACGGCCGCCAAACAAAGCACAACCCGAGCTTTCCGCTTGTATATTCAGGCTTAAACAGAGCTAAGTCACTGCCTAATTTTTTCATGCTGCTGCCGTTCCCTCCTTCTCGGCTTTCCTCGTCGCGCTCTATTTCTGCTGTCGCCGTCTTTCGCCCTCCGCTACGCTCTGCGTTCGGCCTCTTTTATCTTCCGATGCGCGGGTTCACTAGGCTACACCTAGGCGCGCCGTTCAATGCAGGTACGGGCGCCAAACAGCTGCCCTCTAAAATAACGCAAAATATGCTACTCCCTCACGTCGAAAGCAGCCTGCATGCTCACTAAATTCGTTTTTGTACTCATACACATCGCAAATGCTTCATTTCTCCAACACGAAACCACTGTTTTCTTTAGAGCGGATAAAACCAGGCTCCCTAAGTTAAGCCGATGGCACATACTGCAATAGAAAGACTTTTCCACACACTACTGGTAGGGAACCAAGCCCACGCAGGTAATATTTTCTAATAGGTATATTTCTTGCCACAACATTTAATCAGTTACTCCAGCCAAACGATATACATGCGACCTAAGTTATCGCGAGAACCTGCTGAAGTCAATGACAAATCTGCAATATTCACCCTACTCGCTCATCTGATATTTCGAAAGTATTATTCTCGCGTCGCCGTGCCTTCTTATGGCCACGAAATGCGTCATGATTGTCTTCCCACTTTAATTACCTAAATGATCGTGATGTTAGTGCTCATTATGTAAACGGTAACGGGTATGACAATTTTTTGTTTCACAGGGAACACGTGTCTATAAATTTTTGTAATGGTTCGTTTCTAATTTATATATGCGTATTTTGCATTCCAAACAATTAATCTCTGTGATGCAAAATAAGGCTTGAATGTTGTCAAGTAAACAAATTTCAACTTTTTTTCCCATACTCCTTCGCATTCACAGCAATTAAGTGTGTTCATATAAAGTAAGAGTGCTTTCTAAGCGATCTGCTTTGGTTTATTAGGGTTTAACGTCCCAAAGCAACTCAGGCTATAAAGGACGCCGTATTGAAGGGCTCCGCAAATTTCAACCACCTGGGGTTCTTTAGCGTGCACTGACATCACACAGTACACGGGCCTCTAGAATTTCACCTCCATCGAAATTCGGCCGCCGCGGCCGGGATCGAACCCGCGTCGTTCGGGCCAGCAGCCAGGCGTCGTAACAACTGAGCCACCGCGGCGGAGGTCTAAGCGATCTCCGTCTCACTGTGGAAAGGGCCACATCTTATACGAGCGTCAACCATCAATTAGTCATATGTCCTGCAAAGAATGTGCTGCAAGGATAGCGACGCTTCAGCTTCAGATCTCTGCTCGCATCGCAACTACTCACCATCGCGAAACCTCCCAGCACAAGCAGCACAGCTGTCACGGCGATCACAACCGGTGACTGAGTGGCTATGACGGCGACTTTGGCCAACGTGAGCAGCATGTTCTGCACAGCCTGCTTGCCGGTCAAGAAGACTCGCGCGTCCACAAAGTCCATATCGGTGGTGAAGCGGTTCAGGATTCGTCCGCGAGGCGTCGCTTCGAAGAAGGAAACGGGGCTCCGCAGTACGCCGCTGAGCATCCGGCTGTGCACAGACCGAGACATTTCTCGTGCCGTGAAGCCCAGCAGAACGGCTCCCAGAATGCGGAAGCAAACTGCGCGAATAAAGAACACGCTCCAGAAAAATAATTTCTTTTAAAGCAAACATTCAAATCAAGCAGTGAACTGACACGGATAGCGGGAAGTACCCGTACGTATGTACGAAAGTGAACTCACGTGGCCCAAACACGAAAGATATAACTGGCAAAAATGAAAGGCTTTACTACGGAAAAAAATCTTTATGTCCCCGCTTTTGGGGGTTGTTTTGATTTTGCTCGTGGTTTCGCTGAAACTGAAGAAGTCACAAGCAAATTGTCGGGCTACACGAATGTGCGGAAGTTATTCTAGCTACTGACACTCACCACCGAATGAGCGCCGTTTACGGCAAGGCATGTAGTACCTTTGCTGTCAGAAGGTGGGTGCGGATAGTACTCACGCAAGACTCTGCTACGTCGAGTGTAAAAGACAAGAATCGCAGTGGACGCCCGCTGTCTGCTTGCCACTCCTGAGGGGATGAATTCATTCGTGATGATCGTCGCATTCAGCAGATGTTAATTTCGAGTGTTCTTGAAGAACTTGAACGCGCTGAAGAACTTCGTGCACGTGTACGTAGAGTATGTCCAGAAAAATTCGATAATTTTCACAAAGTTAGGCGCATATTCTATAAAAACCTGCGTAGCGCGGAAGGGAACTCGCCAACGCGCTCCGCAGGAACAGGGGAGAAAGAAACCCCGGAGATCGCCTAACCATGCGCGCGTTGCTGCCCCCTCCACCTCGCTCGCCGGCGCGGCGCCAAGGAAATTACGTCAGCGCACGTCGTCCATTGTCCCAGAATGTCTGAGCAATTTCTGCTCCTTGTCGGCGGAGAGGGCGTAGCCTTGACCATGCCATGTGCTGCTCTCTCTCGTTCACTCGTGCGCCGGCTGTGTCGCAATGCAAAATGGATCTGGAAGCTTCACAATGCCAGTCTCCGCGCTTCACCAATGGGGACGCACACCCCGCGCGATAAGGAGAAGGAATTTGCACAGCTGATACTGTGTGTATGAGGGCGCCTGCCTTCCGCGAAGAGGGAACAGACGCAGAGTGCGCCTATAAATGAAGGACTTCATCAACTGCCATTAACCCGCGTTTTCTCCCTCACCCACTCCGCCCATTTTCGATCCTTTAGCGTTACATCTATCATTTTTCTTTCCATAGCTCGCGGCGTTGTGTTTACCTTAAGCTGAACCCTCTTTGTTAGCCTCTACATTTCTGCCCCATAGGTGGACACCGCTAAGATACAGCCATTGAATACTTTTCTCTTGAGTGCTATTTATGATCTGAGAGAACCTGCCATATACGCTCGACCCCATTCTTATTTTTCCAGTTATTTCACTCTCATGATTGGGATCAGCGGTCACTACCTGGCCTAAGCCGACACAGTCTATAACTACATTCCAGCACCTCGCTACAAATTGCGAATTGCTGTTTCCTTGCAAGGCTGTTGAACATTACTTTGGTTTTCTGTATGTTAATTTTTATCCCCACTGTTCTGCTCTGCCTGCGTAACTCATTCATCATGCTTTACAGTTCATGTCCTGGGTGGCTTAGCAAGGCAATGTCATCATCGAGTCGCAGATTGCTTAGATATTCTGCATTAACTCTTATCTCCAACTGTTCCCATTGCAGGCCCCGGAATACCACCTGTAAACAGGCGGTGAATAGCATTGGCGAGATCGTGTCTCCCTGTCGGACACCTTTCCTTATCGGAATTTTTTATTGCTGGCTTTATGCCGCACTATGGTAGCTGTGCGATCGTTATAAATGTAAAGAGGAAGACGCTTAGCAGACGGAGCAACAGAACCGATGCGAGGCGAGAAGAAGACGATCGGCAGCTGAAGCAGCAGAACCGACGCGCGGCAAAAGCATCAACTGTTCCGGGACCGGACCTGCCCTTGCCCGCTCTAACCGGCCTTAACAACCAGTCATCTCTTGCCAATAAAGGCCGCTACATCTTGGTGGAGGTGCGGGGAAGACGACGCTTTCAATATGCTTGTGGGCAAAAATGTCACATCTGTCACCGATATATTCGACCACTGCCAAAGCTACGACGAGCTCCGCCGACAGCGCGTTTTCACTCGGCAGCCCTCTGCACAGACAGACACAGTAACTAGCCTGAGCATGACGACAGAGGACAGCTCGCTACTGCTCCAGATCAAGCAGTTTGTCCGTGAGGAGGTTGCGCGGCAGCTTTCGCTTCTTCCTACCGTTCCGAGTCCCTCTAACCTAACTCCGACACTCCAGCACGTGATCCGGGAGCAAGTGTCCGAGGCCCTGCCGCCGGTTTCCTCCCAGTCTTCCGTCGCTGCGCCACTAACCTACGCCGAAGCAGTCAGGCGTCCCCGCCCAGACACATTCGTGTCGTACCAACATCCACCGCAGTCGACCCCATTTCGTCCTGCCCGGCCACCACCGCAACGTTTCCGTCCATGGCGCACACCAGACAACCTACCCATTTGTTATGCCTGCGGTATTCCTGGCCACGTGATGCGTCACTGCCGCCGCCAAGTTTCGTCCCCTGCTGCGGATACCGACCCTCGAGGTTACGCCTACGCCCCTCCCCAGCCTTTTCACCGCACTTCGCCTTCTGAGCCCACTGGTTCCTCCGATTACAGCCCCTCTATTCGCCGCCGTTCTCCATCTCCGCGTCGCCGCTCGGTTTCCCCGATGCGCCGTCGTCCCTCTTCCCCTTCGGAAAACTAGTGCCCGCAGTTCCGGAGGCAAGAACTGCGTGCTCGTCGCCAAGCTCAAGACCTCGACTTTCTCCGGCCAATCTGATCACCGTTTCTGTGGAGGGCACCGATGCTTTCGCGCTTGTTGACACCGGTGCTGCTGTATCTGTACTCAGTGCAAAATTGTGCCGCCAGTTACGAAAAGTTATGACTCCGCTATCTGGTTTTATGCTTCGCGCCGCTAATTCGCAAATTATCGCGCCTTTGGGGGCCTGTACAGCTCGAGTTACTATTCAGGACGTTCTGTACGTTGTTGAATTCATCGTCTTCGCATCGCCGTCTCACGACGTCATCTTAGGCTGGGACTTTCTCTCGCGACATGAAGCTGTCATCGACTGCACTCGTTCCGAAGTCACCCTTCTTCCATTCGGCGACGCATCGGTGAGCGCTTCCACTAACCCGTGCTCCAAGTTGACTGTGGCTGATGACGTCGTGATCCCGCCGTGCTCTGCTGTGCTAGTCTCTGTTCATTGCGACTCTGCATCCAACGGTCCTGTCATCTTCATCCCGTCCGACTCCTTCGCTTCTCGTCACTGTCTACCCCTGCCATTCGCCGTCCTTACCGTCTCAGCCGGCTGCAGCGCCTTGCCCCTGTCAAATCCATTCCAGTGCCCCTCTAATCTTCTTCGCGGTGAATGCCTGGGACGTGTCCAGCCTTTCGCCTCCATCGTCGCCTGGGACCCTTATGAGGATGACCCCTGCCGCATGCAAGTGTCTTCACTTACTTCTTCCCCATCGTCTCCTGATGCCGCTCCCGAAGCCGTCTTTGAGCGCCCAATCGACGCGAATCTTTCGCCACCGCAGAAGACCCAGCTTGAGACCTTGCTAAATAAATTTCGGTCATCGTTTGACTTCTCCAACCACTGTTTGGGTCGCACCTCAGCTGTTACCCATAGGATCGACACTGGCGCCCATACGCCGTTGCGCCAACGCCCATATCGCGTCTCTGCCACCGAACGCCAAGTTATCGACGCCCAGGTAAATGACATGCTACAGAGGGGCGTCATACAACCATCGCACAGTCCTTGGGCTTCCCCCGTCGTCCTTGTCACCAAAAAAGATGGCTCTATCCGCTTTTGCGTCGACTACCGGCGCCTGAACAAAATTACCCGCAAAGACGTCTACCCGCTGCCCCGCATTGATGACGCACTTGACTGCTTGCAGGGAGCCGAATTCTTTTCTTCTTTAGATCTACGTTCGGGTAATTGGCAAGTCCCGATGGCCGACGCTGACCGCTCCAAGACAGCCTTTGTGACGCCTGACGGGCTCTATGAATTCAACGTCATGCCCTTCGGACTATGCAATGCCCCTGCCACTTTTGAGCGGATGATGGACACGATACTGCGCGGCCTGAAATGGAAAACATGCTTATGTTACTTGGACGATATCGTTGTTTTCTCCCCAGATTTCCAGACGCACCTCGTTCGCCTGGAGCAAGTTTTGGGATGCCTCGCGGCAGCCGGGCTTCAACTCAATTTAAAGAAATGTCGCTTCGCTGCTCGTCAGTTGACGATTTTGGGCCACGTCGTGTCGAAACAGGGTGTCCTTCCTGACCCAGCAAAACTTCGTGCTGTCTCTGAGTTTCCGAAGCCCTCTACGGTGAAGGAACTTCGCAGTTTCATCGGCTTATGTTCTTACTTCCGGCGCTTTATCCGAAATTTCGCTTGTATCATCGCACCTCTGACTGCACTTCTTCGTGGCAGTAGCGACCTATGAAGCTGGAGTCCTGCCTGTGACGACGCGTTCATCACGTTGCGCCGTCTACTTACCTCTCCGCCCATACTGCGCCACTTTGACCCTGCTTCTCCAACTGAAATCCACACAGATGCCAGTGGCGTTGGTATCGGTGCTGTTCTTGCTCAACGCAAACCGGGGTATGCGGAGTATGTTGTTGCATACGCGAGCCGCACCCTGACGAAGCCAGAGCAAAACTACTCAGTAACTGAAAAAGAGCGCTTGGCGATCGTTTGGGCGATCGGGAAATTTCGGCCTTACGTGTACGGCCGGCCTTTCGCGGTCGTCACGGACCACCATTCCCTATGTTGGCTGTCCTCCCTAAAAGACCCAAATGGCCGCCTCGCTCGATGGGCCTTAGCCTTCAAGAGTACGATATTCGTGTGATCTATCGCTCTGGCAGGAAGCATAACGACGCCGACGCTCTGTCTCGTTCACCTCTAGCCAATGAACGTGCCTCTCCTCCCGCCATCGACTGCGCCTCCTTGTCATTGGACGATATGCCCAACGAGCAGTCCAAGGACCCTTGGATCACTTCTCTTGTACGTTATCTTTCAGACCGTTCTGTCGTGCCGGTACCGCGCGCAATCCGCCGTCAGGCTGCCCACTTCACTGTTTATGATGGGATTTTGTACCGCCGAAATTACCTCTCTGATGGGCGCAAATGGCTCCTAGTGATCCCTGGACATTTACGCTCAGAAATATGCGCAGCCTTTCATAGCGACCCGCAAGCTGGTCACGGCGGTGCTTTTAAGACCTACAACCGGCTTCGCCTCCGCTATTACTGGCGCGGCATGTATAACTACGTACGAAAACTCGTCCGTTCCTGCCCCGATTGCCAGCGCCGCAAGCTCGCTCATCACCATTCGACCGGCCCTATGCAGCCTTTGTCTTGCCCATCCAGGCCATTTGACCGAGTTGGCATTGACCTGTATGGACCACTTCCCTACACTGCTGCAGGAAACCGCTGGGTCATCGTCGCTGTAGACCACCTGACACGGTACGCCGAAACAGCCGCCCTCCCAGCTGCTACGGCGCGGGATGTTGCAGCCTTCCTCTTGCACCATTTCATACTTCGGCACGGAGCCCCGCGTGAACTGTTGAGCGACCGTGGGCGGGTGTTTCTGTCAGACGTAGTTTCATCTCTTCTGCAGCAATGCAACATTACTCGCCGCACCACTACTGCCTATCATCCCCAGACGAACGGTTTGACAGAACGTTTCAATCGAACATTAGGTTACATGTTGTCAATGTACGTCGCGGCATACCATTCTAACTGGGACGTCGTCCTCCCCTTCGTCACATATGCCTACAACACCGCTACGCAGAGCACTACTGGTTTCTCACCATTCTTCCTTCTATACGGCCGTGAACCATCCTCGCCGCTCGACACTATTCTTCCGTACCATCCTGATTCGTCGGAATCCACAACCGTATCTGAAGCCTCCAGACACGCTGAAGAGTGCCGTCAGCTCGCCCGGTCATTCACGTCTGACGACCAAGGGCGCCAGAAATACCGTTTCGACCACTCCCATGGCACAGACACTTTTCAGCCGCAATCCCTTGTTTGGCTCCGTGTGCCTTCTGCTGCCCCAGGTCTCTCTACCAAGTTGCTGCCAAAATACCACGGACCCTACCGTGTCCTTGAGCGCACTTCTCCCGTCACTTACATCGTTGAGCCCGTGACGCCATCACCCGATCTCCGACGACGTGGGCGCGAGACCGTGCACGTTTCGCGTTTCAAGCCGTATTACGACCCCTGCGTCCTGTTGACTCCCTAAATCGCCAGGATGGCTCTTTTTCCCCCGGGGGCCAATGTAAAGAGGAAGACGCTTAGCAGACGGAGCAACAGAACCGATGCGCGGCGCGAGGCGAGAAGAAGACGATCGGCAGCTGAAGCAGCAGAACCGACGCGCGGCAAAAGCATCAACTGTTCCGGGACCGGACCTGCCCTTGCCCGCTCTAACCGGCCTTAACAACCAGTCATCTCTTGCCAATAAAGGCCGCTACATCTATATCTTCTAATATTTTCACGTAACACTCTTCTGCACCCTAATTCCGCAATGCCTGCAGGACAGTTGAGGTTTCCACTCAGTCAAATGCTTTCTCATAATCAATAAAGGCTACATATAGGGGTTGGTTATATTCTGTGCATTTCTCTATCCCCTGATTGATAGTGGGATTATGGTCTATTGTCGAATACCCTTTAAAAAAGCCTGCCTGATCAATTACTTGAGTGAAGTCTAAGATTTTCTTGACTCTATTAGCGATTACCTTATTAAATACCTTGTAGGCAACAGACAATAAGCTGATCGGCCTGTAATTCTTCAAGTCCTTGACGTCTCCTTTCTTAAGAATTAAGATAATGTTAGCGTTCTTCCAAGCTGCTGGTACGCTCGAGGTCACGAGGCATTGCATATACAGGGTGGCTAGTTTTTCTAGCGCAATCTATTCTCCATCTTCAAAATAACTGTTGTTATCTTGTCCTCACCAGCTGCTTTCCCTCTTTGCACTGCTCCTACGGCTGTCTTTACTTCCACCTTCTTTACTGGCGAGACGTCCCATTGCTGTGCTCAACTGCCTCTCTGAGTAATGTTTTGATTACATTCGCTACTCTATAGATTCATGTAAAACTCTTCGGCTACTTTAACTATCCTATCCATATTGCTAATGATATTGCTCTCTTTGTCTCTTATTGCATAAATCTAGTTTTTACCTATATCTAATTTTCTCTCCACTGCTTTTAGGCTACCTCTCTTCTTTAGAGCATGCTCGATTTGCTCCATGTTAAACTTTTTTTAAGTCGGCTACCTTGCGCTTATTTTTTAACTTCGATAACTCTGCTAGTTCCATCTGTCTGTGTAGTTAGACGTCCTCATGCTTTGCCGGTTCTTAATCATAAATGCGTTATCATAAATAACCACAATTCATCACTGGGACAAATTGCAGCTGACATTCCCCAAGGCAGCATTCTGGCCCTCCATTTTATTTTTATGCTATCTGTATCCTTACCTCAAGTGGAATTAATAGCCATATGTATGTAGATGATACAATCCCGCTACTCTTATCGAACTCCGTTCCTGATATAATTAACAATTCAAAAGTGGATATAAGCCATGAGAATTTCTGATTTTGTTGCAAATCGTTGAAAAATTAATGTGACTAAAAGAAAATTTGTTATATCTTGGGCATAAAAATAATGCACTGAGAGTGATGCCAGATCTGCACTTCGGCTCAGAAAGCATTGATGTTGCGGGCAGAATTCGTGTGCCCGGTGTACATTTAACGATTGAGTTGCGCTGGGATAACTATGTAGGCGCAGTAATAATTAAGTTTTATCGCAAAACAATAAGTACAAATCGACATAGGTGGCTACTTGCTATTTAAGTATAACTTCTTTATAAATGTATATTCCTATCGCAATTGAATTATTGTGAATTTCTGAAGGAAAAACCACTGCAATTAACAACCACAAGGACTACGTGATTCTCATTCTCTTACGTGTTATATCCAGCCAAAGTTTCTTCGCGCACACATCTCAGCTTGTGGACCAGTATAGTATTGATAAAGCCTCATCTTTACCACCTAAGGCTGCTTGGCGAGTACAAAACTGAAATTTAAAAACTCCAAGCACATCCGCCACCTTGCACACCGTCATACTAACACTCATTCATTTCACTGCAGGCAAACGGAGTTCTGGTGACTTTAAGCGTACCGTAGCACATATGTTGCACAGAGTCTGAGAAGAACATTGTCACATGCACTGAATATGCTCAACGAAATTGATAAGAAGCTTTTAATACTTCGCTCAAATCACTTGAAACTGATTTTATTGCTGTAACTTAACTGCAACTCCTCTTTGGCTCAATTACTTTTTTGTGTGTCCCTGTCTCTATCTTCCTGCATGGCCGATTGCTGCGACGCGCTGTAGGAGTCAATGGGCCTTTTTATAAGTGTGATGTTACGTAGTTTTGTATTAGATTCTTCATTTCCATCTGCTGCACTGCACCACTGTTACGGTCGAAGAACTTGAACTTGTCAAACTGCTCTGTCAAAAAGGAACTCAGCTAATTCGGAGACTAGCGAGGAATCACGAACTTGTCGGCGAACACATAACAAGGCGCCTGGCTTGAGCTTAATAAAGCTGTTCGAGAAGTACTGTGTTTCAATGCGGTGCCGTTTATAGGGGAGACAACAAACAGCTATTCTTTCTCTTTGAAGCATAACTAGCAAGAATGCTTACCATCAAAAAGGCAGAGCCCCAACAACACCTGAACCCAGGGCGTCTGCGTCTGCTGTGGTGAAGCTGTCGCGTCCGTCCACATCTTGATCCAGACCTGCTGCCAGCCGAGCCCTGCGGCCGCCACGGCAAACGCTGCCACGGACAGCGGCCCGCGCCAACTACCAAGCCTCAGCAGTGCACTCACCAGCCGCCATGAAGTCTGCGCGGGACATACTGGCATCAAACGCGCGGCATCAGCGTTGGCTCTATAAGCATTGGTGAGAACAGTCTGAGCTGCTCGAAACTAATATATCATCAGCCTGACTACGCCCACTGCAGGGCAAATGCCTCTCCCATGTCTCTCCAATTAACCCTGTCCTTCGCCAGCTGCACCCACCGTACGCCCAAAAACTTCTTAATCTCACCCGCCTACTTAACTTTCTGCCAACCCTTGCTACGCTTGACTTCTCTTAGTTGGCTTTAACGAGCATCGGTCATCTTGCCTTCGCATTACAAGCCCTGGCTAAGCACATTTATCCTCGATTTCGACAAGGATCTCAATAACCCGCGTTTTTTCCCTCACCTACTCTAGAACCTATGAGGTAGTGAAAGAAGTGAAAGATAGGAGTTTCGTGTGTGTGTGTGTGTGTGTGTGTGTGTGTGTGTGTGCGTGTGCGTGTGCGTGTGCGTGTGCGTGTGCGTGTGCGTGTGTGTGTGCGTGTGTGTGTGCGTGTGTGTGTGCGTGTGTGCGTGTGTGCGTGCGTGCGTGTGCGTGTGTGCGTGCGCGCGCGTGTGTGTGTGTGTGTGTGTGTGTGCGTGTGCGTGTGCGTGTGCGTGTGCGTGTGCGTGTGCGTGCGTGGGCGTGTGTGTCCAAACACAATTAATTCTCCTGTGCACTTCAGCTGTGTGGGAAAATTTTGGTTGAGATATAAAAACAGAAATTTAGAGCGGTCAACGACGTAACCTTGCCATATGTCCCGACACTCAGTCTAGCAGCAGCTTCAAGACTATTCTGCTTCTGTTTCACGTAAACACTTCATAAGTGGCATCACAGCAATACGATTACGCTTACAAATATACTTGCTGCATACGAGAGTAATGCCTGTTGTTATTTTTCTTTTCACCGAGCATAAACAACCCGAAGACTGGCTTCTTTACTTAACGCAAGCCATATTTTTCAGAATGTTCCCGATTTGTAAATACCGCATGACCTCGCACACTCGGCTGTCTGAAATTGGTGATATGGGCTTGTTTTGTCACCAGTACCTGCTACACAATGAAGTCACCTTTAAGCATGACACATTGTCCCTCGAAAAAAGACGGAGATTTCTCTAACTACTTCTCTGTTGCTGTACTTTGCTTTAGCTACAGGTAATGGAGCTTAATCACAAGGCAACTGGCTTTTAAGAAGCGATTCTGTTTAGGGACATGAACTGATCATACCAAACAATGACATACAAAACAGATATATTCTGGTTATTAGCAATGCGAAATTCACTCTTGCTAACTTCTAGTGACTTTACTTCGAGTTTTGCTTGCATGAGTGAAAGATAAACAGCTTCATTTCTTTTCATTCACTGCTCTTCCTTACTCACTGTTTATCAGCTCTATCTTCCTCTGCTTTATTCAGATCTGGCATCGCTCACTCACCTTCGTAGAGACTCCAATTTCCTCCACTGTAACTCTGCCAACTGTGTCGTTGTCCTGGAGCTCTTCTCGAGCACTGAAGAAATTGAGAAGAGAAAACCCGAGTCACGCCTCTTACCAGTTACGCTTAAGTACTCATTTTTGAAAGCTGCAAAGGAATCAGCAGCAACGTAGGTTCACTACGCTTATGTTTTAAAAAAACTACAAGGTCTTGGGCTAGTAGTGGTGTGGCTAGAGATTTCAACTTAGTCTGAAGTAGCATGAGAGTAGGTAGGGGTGCAAGAACGTATGACAAGAACGTATATTACTTATATAACTTATTCGCCCACAACCTGCAGCCCACAAATGGCAGAGCTGATGAAATGAAGGACCAGCCACTGTCCATCGTCGAAAACAACTAAGACGTTTCGAAAGAAAACGTGCTTTTTTTTGCTCACCGTAAGAAAAGCACGAGCGGTGATGTATATAATATGCGAAAGATATGACGGAATGCTCGGGCGTAGACGCCTCGCACGGAGTTTTCATTGTCGCTAAAGTTTCTGAAGAAATGAGGATTCCAGCAGAAAGACCGCCATCAGGCTTCTTTTCGGTTAAGACACAGGTCTTGATTCAGTCATTCTGGGGACCAGTGTCACGTACGTGGCCCGTGAGCACATTCGTGGCATGCCTGCTGTTTTTTTACTTCACGTTGATGATCGTTTATGCATCTAGAGAATCCTCCTGCCTCACCCATGTAAGCATGACTGCAGTTCAGGCGTGTAATCTTGTGGATAACTCCTGAGAAGTGATACCCAAGTAACACTTGTTGCCGGGCTAGTTGGTGCATTATTCTTCGTACAAAAGTTAGCGCAAAACACGACACTCACAAGAAAGGTGGACAGGACAACGCGCTACTGACAACTGATCCTTTATTGGAAAGAAACTCGTAATATATAGGCACACCGTCACACCACCTATTAGCTGCAGCAAACGTCAGAATGATGTAAAGGGTCATAAAAGCGATAAAAGACACAAACACTGAAAACACGACGTAGCTAAAAACGATAAAAAGCGGCGAAAGAAGATTAAAAGCATGACATGTGGTGTATAAGGCCAAAGAAACATGACTGAATGGAATCCAATAGGATGATAACAAAACGATATTGTATAAAAAACGTAAAAAATGCAGTAAAAGAAAACGCGTGAAGCAAAAAAAACATGATAAAAAGCCTGTGCACTGAACACTTGAGATTACATTCAGGGGAAGTGGTCACATGGTTATTGATCTTCAACACTAATTAGCTGGATCCAGGGCTTGTTAGACGGTATGGGGGCGTGTGCAAGTCGTATATCGAAAAAAAAACAGGAGAAAACACTTCGCTGGTGCCATGCAAGTATGGGATCGCTACTCGAGTGCGAAAATACCTACTCTATTTGTCGCCAGATACGCCGCTCGCTCTTGGTTTATTCCACGCAAAAGGAGACGCGCCAAATTATTGAAGTTTTATATTTGGCTGAGAAAATCCATATCAGTTAAGCCAAATCTCAATAGACGTTTAGTGGCCTCTTTTCGAAGGAAAACATTTTGTCCAAATATCATGCTCCAAAGTGTAAGATAGTTAATTAAAAGACTAGCGCATAAAACTGGGACAAAGACGGAGAAAGAGACAGGACGAGCGCTAGAAGAGCTATTGTATCAGAGAAAGAAGCCTGGCAAGGCCTGGTGTCAAAATACCTACAAGAGCACCTTAGCCAACTAGACGTGGAAGACCCTTTTCGAGTGCGCAATTCAAAAGAGGTGATAGAATTTTTGGCAGCGCAAGGTGGTGCTTCAGGAGCTAATTTCGCGTTTTCAGTTGATGTTGAGGAGCTATTCTATTCCATACCACAAAAAGAGCTGTTAGATGCAGTAAGAGAGCGGATTGAAAGCTGGGAGGCTGTCAAGTTTCAGAATAGTAGCGGGGTTTCGGTAAATGACTTTGTAGCCTTAGTTAAGTGTTACCTCTCATCCACTTACATTTGTTTTGATGACCGGTTGTTTGTGCAAAAAGATGGCATTTGCATAGGGTCTTGCATAGCCCCGATTCTTAGTGAAATCTTTTTAGGACAGTTTGACAAGCGCGTTGCAGCGTGCATAGAAGACGAAAAGCGTGTTGTGAAGTGTTTTAGGTACGTGTATGACTTTATTGTGTTTATGCATGCTAACAACGAGAGCGACAAACCACAGGTTGTAAAAAGTGTTGTAGAGATTTTCGGTGATTGTTCTGGCAAGCTGAGGTTCACGCATGAAGTTCCAGTGGACGGGTGCCTCCAGTTCCTCGAGCTATGTTTGTTCTTTGGCACTGGGCACATCTGTTGGTCGTACCAGCCTCGCACAAAAAAAAGAAATTTTAGCGTATAATTCGGCCCATTCTAAATTAGTAAAACGTGGAATTGCAAAAAGTTGCCTGCGGGGTGCTCTCGAGAAGTCCTGCCAGCATAAGATTGAGGACAGCTTGCAAGCGCAAGTGCACCGCTTGAAGAAGGCCGGTTTCCCTAACGACACAGTGATGGCTGTGGCGGAATGCCTCTTGAAGGAAGTCAGGGCAGGTGGCCGCCCTGGCGTGGCCGCCGGAGAAAGTGCCAAAAGGCTCAGGCGTACGGCCATACCGTACGTGCACCAGCTTTCGCACCGGCTGAGGAAAGTTGGAAGGAAGTGCGGTGTGGACGTCATGTTCACCGCCCCCGAAAAGCTGGTGCGCATGTGCAAAGCCGTCAATGAGAAGAGGAAACCGGTATGCACCATTAACCACGAGTGCAAGTTCGTTCCGTGCACTGTTGGCATTGTATACCGCATACCCCTCTCCTGCGGTAGATGCTACGGGGACAGTCTAGACGCTGCCTAAATGAACGGCTACGAGAGCATCGCACGCTGGTGGATTCATTGGCGGGGGGCAGCCATTTGGCTACGCATTGTAAGCGGTGCGGGTGCGTGCCGGCGTTTGATGCCACGTGTGTGCTTGGTAGGGGAGGCACAAGGTTAGGTCGTGAGATTTGTGAGGCTTATCACATTATCAGGGAAGGTGACAAGTGTGTAAGCACGACGTCACTTGCCCTGACCACGAAAGAAACCATGTATCTTCGAAACAGTTTGCCACTTCTTGATTAGTTTGAGCTCTTTGTAAGTGTGCGCATGTGCCACTGAAGTGTTTTTAAGTACCCGTTTTTTTGTAGTAAACCTTCAGTTGATGTAATTAGCGCTCGTCCTGTCTCTTTCTCCGTCTTTGTCCCAGTTTTATGCGCTAGTCTTTTAATTAACTATGACACACCAACTAGCCCAGCTTTCCGCTTTGA
Source organism: Amblyomma mixtum (assembly GCF_055824585.1). Lineage (NCBI taxonomy): Eukaryota > Metazoa > Arthropoda > Arachnida > Ixodida > Ixodidae > Amblyomma > Amblyomma mixtum. Next base: position 127,426,320 of record NC_143018.1, on the reverse strand, counting down.
AAGTGTAAGAAATCACCTTAATCTGGACATTTTTAAAAAATTATTGCTCAAGAACAATTTGTTGCCGAAAAATTTCCTCTTCGCATGTAGTTAGAAATTAAGATGCCCTGTCATGCCGCAAAAAAACTAAACCGTTGATAGCGCCATTTTGTTTAAATATAGAAGCCATTATCCGGAGAAAAATTTCGAGATTTTCCTATTTTTTAAAGTAATATTGGTTTGGTTTATTCGGGTTTAACGTCCCGAAGCGACTCGGGCTATGAGGGACGCCGTAGTAAAGGGCTCCGGAAATATCGACCACGTGGGGTTCTTTAACGTGCACTGGCATCGCACAGTACACGGGCCTCTAGAATTTCGCCTCCATCTAAAGTACTATTGGTGCCCAAATTTTGAAAGAGAACTTTTTCGGAGTATTGTCTGGAACGTTGTCATAGCACTGTTTTCAATAAAATTGAAAGCTACCCTTGCGTTGTTCTGTAATTTAATTATCTCTTTATTAAGTTAATAATTATTTCAATTAGTCTGTATTTAAAGGTATTCATTTACACGAAAACCGCCACACTAAGGGCCTGAAAACGCTATTTGGGCAATAGTGTTAAACGAAATGAAAATAGCCAAATGGTGAACCCATTATATTAGTTTAACGCTTAAAAAAAATTGGAGAAGTGCGTTAAGTTGTTGGCGAAAAATAAATTTTTAAATAAGAGTCGAGTAGCACCAGCATCTTTTGCGATCAGGTAAAACGGCTTTTGTTTTCGTTCTCGCAAAAATCATTAGTAGCCGCCATCAGCATCGGACATATAGTGATAAGACGCCCAAATGGAGCGATTTCACCATTTAAGTTAGTCTTAGAGAATGTGTTTGGGCGGAATGCTCACGGTAAATACGAGGTGCGCCATCTTATTCCCTGTAGTTCTGACCGAAACTCAGAATTTGAGAAACCATTCTGAACGTGTTAGATAGATAAGCATTTATTATTTACATTTAACTTGATTGCGGCATTCTCCTGAGCAGATTATCAACTTCCAAAGCCGTGGTGCATAGCGAGTGCAATGTTTAATAAATCATTTTCATTGAAGTAAATGAGACGCCCTGTATATGCACTCCAAACGTCCTTCTGCACACGCATTTAAATGAGGGCGGAATGCGTCTAATGCAGTGTCGCTTTCCTTATATGAATACAATCTCCACACACACAAAACAGCATTCCACCGAATTCAATTACATTAATTAGCTGAGCACCGTTGCAACCTTAAGATGCCGGCTGCTTCAAGGTAATTTCGCTTGGCGTAGGAATCATCAGACGAACGAGGTTGCTAGAACAGCTTGTATCTTTTCAAATTCGGGTGGATCACGATGCTTCGTCCGATTACCAGTGAATATGCATATGTCGTCTGCTGACCGAATGCCATCGAAGGGCCGTGTCTCGCTCAGCCGTAGTGGACGCCGCCATGTTTTGCGAGCGGTTTGGGTGTCAGGTCACCGCATCAGTGCGACTCCTTTTGCAAAAAATCATATCTCGCCAACAACAAAAAAGTACATTTCCAATTTTTTGCCAAGTGAAACTCAGTAGATGGGCTGACCATTAGGCTGTTTTTGTTTTGTCTAGTGGCACCGCCCACATAGCGTTTCTTGGTCCTCTATGTGGCCGTTTTCGTAGGAATCAAGATATTTGTAATTAAATTAAAGAAGAATGCAAGGGAAATTCTAAACTTTAGCGCTAACAGTGCAATAACAATAATCTAATCGACACTGGAAAAGAGTTTTGTGTCAACATTTGGATTCCAAGTTCACTTTTAAAACGGCGAAATCTGTTCTCCTCGTAGGTGCTTCTATTTAGAACCAAAATGGCATCAGTGACGGCTTATCTTTTGGGGCACGACGGAGCATCTCAATACTTGACTACATCTCAATACGTGACTACAGCAACCGTTCTGCAAGGAATGGTTGCTGAACAAAATTGTTTTTTTAAATGCTCAGATTAAGGCGTTTTCTTGCACTTTGGAGCATGATATTTGGAGAAAAATTCTTTTTTTGTAAGAAGGCCACTAAACACTGTTAGGGGTCGTCTTAGCTGATATAAATTTGCTGAGCCACATCTAAAATGTCAAAAATCTAGCGCTTTTCCTTTCTCGTGGAATGACCCTCTTGTATTTTCGTTATGAACTCGCTCGGGTAGTCATTAGCCGAAAGTTGCCAGCGCACTCTCTTTAGGCCATTTTGGTGATTTGTTTGTTCTTTGCAAACGCATGTCACCCGATTTGTTAGCCAGTCTACGACGGATATCTCGTGTTCAATCGGATGGTTCCATTTAAAATTTAAGACCCGGGTGGTGTGCGTAGGCTCTTTATATGTACCGCACTGAAAAAGTGATCGGCTTTAGCTTGAGCAGAACATTCAAAAGTAGAACGCGATTTTCTTGCTTTAATTCGGCCATAAACCTCACGCTTCGGTCAACACTACTCAGTTCGTGTCGGATCCGCGACGCGCGTTTGTTCTGTAAAATGCGAAAGCAGTCATCCACATATCGGTAGAAGACCTTGAATGCCGAAGTGAAGGTTTTCAGTATGAAATTTTTCTTCTCAACGGGTCACCCTTCACACACCTGCGGTACTAACGAAACCGTGCAATCGCTTCATACCACCAAGGGCAAAGGAATATGATTTAGTGTTACCCCAGTAACCTTAGCAAAAAAAAAATACCACTTCACCTTCATGAGGAACAAGAGGGATACGTTATCGGTCTAGTTTTTGCTGTGTGAAAAGGGCGACTCAATTTGCACATAAGAACGAATTTTTTTGTTACTTCTACACTGAACTTGATTATGTATAATGGGCACTCGCCGCTGTTATTATCGGACCACTTTTCTAGGCCTGCCACGTTATGCTGAACGGAGTGGTCACACCGAGTCCCGTGTTGCTTACAACATAGCGCACCGGGGTCCACGCCGCGCAAGAAGGCAAGAGGGAGAAGTGGTGGTACTTGGAACGTTTCTCGGGCAGCGAGGATGAAATGTTTAACTGGAGAACTGCTCAGGCCGCCGGGCTTGTTCTCTGCCCGAGTTTGGATAAACAACGGATACCTGCCCACGTAGAACGCCCCGGAGGCCACCGTGCTTCCTACGACCACCAGTTCTCTGAGTTATAGTGCAAAGTTTGTTACCGGCCAAGAGTTGAAGGCAGAGATCATTGATCCAGACGAGCAGAACTACGCCATTCCCTTGCATGCGGCCGTGATGTTTTGACTGAGTTTCATGCCTGTATTGCAGCTTCTCCTTGGTTCCTTTTCTACTCTCTCTAAATAAAGTGATCACTAACCCTCATATACACTATCAATTATGCACCAGAAATAAATAAATAAAGTTTTACCCTGGGTGTCTCCTCGAGGCTAAGCATCACTCAGAAAGCTCAGCTACTAGCAGTTAATGCCTGAAACTATTGTACAGAGATGGCACCTTCCCGACAAAAACTGTATAAAAGTAAGAAATGCGTTCTTTCAGGTCATCCTTAAGCAACAGCCACTTGCCGGATGTGGTCTATGTCGTCCCCTTCATATTGCAGCTACCAGTTCGTGTGAAAGATGAATGAAACCGCGATTCATTTCACATGGTTTCACGCCTCCCCCATAACTGCAGCCTAACAGATCTGACCTAACCCTTTTGCAAATGAGTGCAAAAATTCAACTCTGAAAAATTATTTCGCAAGCTTTCTTTCACAGCAAAAAATAAATAGAAAAAAAGGAAAATATTTTCACGAATATACTTTGCAGAAAAACTCACCGCACACTTGAGCAATCGTCAGAAGAGTTGTGCTGTAAGGCGTCACTTAAATGTTTTGGAGCTTCAGGGTCTCGTATGAGGTCTTCTAAGTTTTTGTAAACTTTGATTCGTCTGTCATGCACTAACACGAGCCTGTCCATGTGGCACAGGTAATTGGCCTGATTGCAGACCATGATTCGTGTCTGGAATAAAAAGAGTGGCAATAACGAAGCAGGTCGCTCCAGCGGCAATAACATGGGTGTCGAAAAAATAAAATGCAAACATTACATAAGCTCGCATTTAAATTACTATGCTCAGTGTGATAATTACATTGCAGACAAACCTCTGTTTGCTAGCTGAAGCAAATGAAAAAAGACAACTGAAGTGGATTTTAATGCCCTCGCTGTCCTTGTTCCATTGAATGCGGCAAGAAAAACGCCTCATTCACAGAAACCTTTTGTCTGCACCTTGGGTTTCTGTTCACCCGTGTACCCGCCGCGGTGGCGCATAAGGCCGCGTGTTTGCTCCCCCACGCTACAATCTCCCCACGCGGCGGCCGTATTTCCATGAAAACGAAATACAAAAACGCCCGTGTGCTCTCCTATGTCAGCGCACTTTCAAGAAACACAGGTGGTGTATAGTAATCCGAAGCCTGCCTCTACGGCGTCCATCATAGCCTGAGACGCTTCGCGACGTAGGGATCGTTTTCAAAAGGTGGAGACCTCAATTTAAGGGTGAAGAAGACAGCAAGTGAAAGAGGTGTTTCTGCTCTATGCTGCTATTGCAAGCGGCTCTCACTGCTTAATCTACAAACACCTATGTCAGGTTTTCTATATCGATACGTAATATTGAGAGCTTCGATTACCACAACTCTATCCCTTCAAGTTTTGCACTGATCAGCGGTTATATTTCAAACTATTAGCCTGCCGTGCGAAGAAAGTGTTGTAGACGTCTGGATTGTAATGCCAGGTGGCACTCAGACGCAAAGACATTGATGTCTGGGGCGCTAACTGAAAGGCGTTGAAGCTCGCCGGCTCCCCTGATGAATGGCGCGTTGCCCAGCTGTCGGGTCTATTCTTGAGCTGCCAAGCTGTTCCTGCTGTTTCTTGTCACCAACACCAATCTAGCTCACAATTTGAAAAGCAAAACCGAAGAGCAGTATGACGTGAAGGAGCATCTGAAAGAAACTCGCGCTTCCTGACTGCGGCTAAATCATCTGAACTCGTTTCTGATGCAGCTTTCAATGCACAACCTGCCCATAAGTCCTCGAGAAGCTGTGGCCATAAAAGGTGTCGAGGGCCGGTTAAAGCGCTGTCAAATAAACATCACTTTCTAGCACTACTTTGAACTTTCGCAAGTGTCGTAATGGCCGAGGACGCGAAAGCGAAGCTCTCTGCTAGGGCAATTGTGGAGAATGGGGAACATAAAACACAAGTTCATAGCACTCTCAACGTTTCTTTGCCTCTGCAGGCGCTATCCATGCTACTCTCAAAGAAAGCAGTTTTTGAGGGCCGTCACAGTGACGCAGTTGCTCCAATGCAATCGACGCACAAAAACAAGAAGTTTCGTTACAGAGCAGAAGCTATGAGATGCTGGTTATCCAAAAGAGGGAGGGCATGTGCCCCACCCCCTAAATCTTCCCTTGGTCCGCTAAGGAAAGAAGATTACGACGAACATTTTCAGCACTTCTGATCCTTAGCTGTCGCACAATTCTTAACACAAGCGAAGCAACCAGCTCCCGGAGTCATAGAATGTGCTGACGATGAAATCATATGTGGAAGCCGCTTTATGTAGTCTTTCCTCTAGAATAGCAATTTGAACTTCACTATATTTCAGTTCTCCTTTTTGTTTCCGCACAGGCCAACGCATCCTATACGCGCCCAAGCCTCAGGTTGACTCGTTAGGTAGGGCTCCGAACTGAAGTCGCAACCACGCCTTATGAATGGCCTTCACAATGTTTGGAAGCGAAACCAAACTAAAACTTCAAAAATACTACCAGGCACTTCCAGAACGAAAAAGTGACATCTGTACCGCCCCCAATCCATCTCCAACAGAAAATGCTGTCTGTCAGACTGTCCTAGATGACATCATCGCAGGCAGTGCCATCTTGGGAGCTCCCAATCCTGAGCACACATGAAGATCGCAACTACACTGCCGAGTATATAAGCGCGGAAGATATCAGCTCGGATAGTCTACACACCGACCGTCGGCTGCAACGAATGTAATAAGCCACTGAAGTCTCTTCAGAGTCTCTTCAAACTACGGCAAGTTCACAGCAATCAGGTCACAGTTACCCATCACTTTAACCAGCATTCGTGTCGAGATTTTTCTTGCTGAATTTCATCTTGCTTGCGATTTCAGAATCATATCAAATTTTTGATTACCAAAACGCATTCAACGGATCTGCAACAGATTGTATGATCGGCGCTCGGGCGAGTGGATCGCTACGGCGCGCTGTGATTAGCACATTAAGCCAATCGTTTAGGTTTACAAGTTCGACCTAAAAGAGTGCTCAGTCCGTACAATGACCCTCCGCGGAGAGCCTAGCTGCCGCTGCTGCTTTGCACAAGAAAATCGCAGTGCTTGCACATTTCACCAATAAACTCTCGCAGGGGTACATGCTGACTCGCCGAACGCAGCGCAGTACCTTCAGGCTTGAATTTATTTTATTAGGTAGACTGAAGATGTGCTTACTCCGCCTCCATTGTTCTCTTGATCGTATGACGCCCTCCCATAGAAGGACACTAAAGTAAACTACACATTAACTTGCACACTCACCTTCTTCCTGAGCAGGCCGTCTTTCCCGATCACCTCTCTGAATAGGCGGCCAGCCACAACGGGGTCGAGGGCGCTGAGGGGATCATCCAGCAGGTAGACGTCGCTCTGGCTGTACACGGCGCGGGCGATGGAGATGCGCTGCTTCTGGCCGCCGCTCAGATTGCTTCCCTGCATTAGGTGAAAAACGACTAAGCCAGGACACTAGCCACCCTCCCGCAGAAACATGCACCGACGTTTATTTTCAAACACTCGATTGAAACTTTAATCACGCTAGTTAGCAAGCTCGATATACTAGTAAAAAAGAAGAGATTAAACTGTTTGCAGCTGCTATTTCATCTGGTTCACATAGAGCCCAAGTATTCCAGCAACATTCAGTTTGAGTTTATTTAAACATTCTAGTTTTCAGTACAGAGAAAACTTCGGTCTGCCCCTGAAAAATCTTATTTTAACTATTAGAAACGAGACGATGACACTTGAGAAGTGTCAACCGGTGGTTGGCCCTTCCAGCCATGGTGCGCAGAAATTTTGACAAAGTCTCTTTTATGCACGTGTAAGCACGGACACACAAGTATAAACAAATCTATAAGGTAACCGATGCAATCAAGACAATAACGAGAGAGGCAGTAATGCAGAGCGTCTGTACATCCCGCCGGTAATTAACGAGAAAGTTGTGAAAGCCTCAAAACCAATGCAAAGATGGACAGAAGCTGGTGATGACCAGATGAGCACAGATATGCTAAAGAGTGGTGGGGGGATATCTTGCCAAAAAAAACTTTCCACCCTGTATACGCAGTGCTTCATGGCCTTTAATATGCTAGAATCATAGAAAAGTGCTAACATCATTCTAATCCATAACAACGGAGAGGTCAAGGACTCAGAAAATAGAGCGATCAAATAATATCCGTTGCCTGCAATGCATGTACTAAGAATTGTAGATGGGTAGCTTGTTGGGCCCGTTGGTGCATGGTGCCGTAACACAGGAGCTAAGCTCGACCAATAAGAATGCCTTGCTTCATTATGTATCTGCGGTCCTCATGCTCTACAACAGTAGAAGACAAGCAACACGTTAACAGGAGTGCAAACTGCTGGGCTAGTTGGTTCATATTGCATATAAAGGGAACCAGCGAAAATAGACGCAAGACAAGAACAAAGAAGGCACACACCACAGCGCTGGACTTACAACTGATTTATTGCGATGAAGAATTGCTCATTTTAAAAGAATTTCCTGTCTGCGCACATACCCTACAGACAATACACTTCGCGCACCACATGGTGACATGGCTACTATAATGATAAAAACTTGCACTCTTTTTCGGTGATAATCACAGACGGCTCACTGATGCATTCCTGATCAGAAAGAATAAGCAGAAATGCATCAGTGAGCCGTCTGTGATTATCACCGAAAAAGAGTGCAAGTTTTTATCATTATAGTAGTCATGTCACCATGTGGTGCGCGAAGTCTGTAGGGTGTGTGCGCAGGCAGGAAATTCTTTTAAAATGAGCAATTCTTCGTCGCAATAAATCAGTTGTAAGTCCAGCGTTGTGGTATGTGCCTTCTTTGTTCTTGTCTTGCGTCTATTTTCGCTGGTTCCCTTTATATGCAACACGTTAACAGTTCCAGAAACGAGCCGTCAGATAAGCACGTACTGTCCTGAAAAGGAATTGCGCCTCTGCTTTCGATGAGGTCATGCACAGTCTGAAGTAACTTCTTGTGCTGTACTGAATAGAACAAGTCCTCGATGTCAATGGGCATGGCAGAAGTGGTACCCATTGGGGTACTAGAGATAAACTGCACTACGCTCGTTGAGGACTGGACTGAAAAGGGGTCGTTGGGTGAGTCGTCCGTGTGAATTCATTCTCTTGTATACGCGTCCTGTTCTGCTGGTTTCTCTACCCGGTATTGACTAAGGTAATCGCTAATAGAATCAGGACCACTTTTGACTTGGACCAAGTTTTCAAGCAGGCATTCGTAAAGGCTACTCGACAGAAGACCCTATTCACGCTGTCAGTACAGTGATATGGAAATGCATACAATATAACCAACCAATAAATATACATTTTATAGATTACGAGAAAGCATTTCACTTAGTCCTAGCCTCAGCAGTCATGCAGGAATTAAGAAATACTGCTCTAAAAGGGACATATGTAAAAATATTGCAGCAAATCTAGAGCGGCCGCACAGACGTCATAATCGTACATAAATAAAGGGAAAATATCTCAATAGAGAAAGGTGCCCGCAGGAAGGCGACCACTTCAATCTTTAAAGAAGATATTCAGGAACTTGAATTGGGAATATCGGGGGATAAAAGTTGATGCGCAAAACACTACTATTCTCCAATGTGCTTATGTCATTGCCTGCTGACTGAGGGGACGAATTTTAAATCATGATCAATTAAATTGACTGACCGAGCAGAACGGTTAGCCTAAAATTAGTAAGCAAAAACTAAACTAATATTCAATAGTTTTGGAGGGGAAAAATCGTTTACGATAGCCAGCGAGGAACAGGAAGTGGTAGAGGAATACGTCTAGGGAAGGCACTGACCGCCGGTCTGGGCCACGAGAGTGAAATATCTACACAAATAACAATAAGATGATGTACTTCGCACGTACTGCCAGATCGTGAATCACAGTTTACAATTAATTACTCAAGAAAAAACTTTATAATCGCGGTATCTTAGCGGTATTCACATATGGGGTAGAAACGTGGAGGCTAACGAATAGCGCTCTACTTAAATTCAGGACAACGCAGCAAGCTGTGGAAAACAAAATCATGGGTGTAGAAACAAGAAGAGAGAAGAGCGTGTCAGGGAACAACCACGAATTAATGATATCGTAGTCGAAATCAAGAACAGATATAACATTGGTGGGGTATGCAATGCAAAGACAAGACAACCGATAGTCTTCAAAGGGGACTGATTGGATTCCAATAGAAGTCAGCAAGCGTAGCAGGGGGTGGCGTAAAATTAAGTGGGCGTATAAGGATAGGAACCTAGAAACCTGGGCTTGTTGGCTCACATTTCCGAGTTAAAACACATCACATAAAAAGGACAGAGAACAATAATAACGTTGTGGGAGTCAATTCCAGTTCTCCGTCCTTCTCCTATGATGCGCTGTAACTCGGAAAGAAATATAAAGTTTGCGTAAATAATGTAGTCGCGTCTCTCACAGGACCGGGTAAATCGGAAAAATATGGAAGTCACCGTTGTGCTGAAGTGGGCGTAGGCAGGCTGACAATGATGATGAAATAAAAATGAGGCACAAAAAAGGCCCGCTAGACACACACTTTTGTTCCTGAGCCGCGCCTCGCCTTCCGTCTCCGGGTTCCCTAGACGGCTCGCCCTAGTAGTGAAATAACTTGTGAAGAAGTTGTAGTATCTGGTGCCGTTTCCTAACTGAGGAAATATGCCACTAAAGGTAAGTTTCGATAGTGAAGTGTAAAGATGCATAAGTTACGCTGCGCTAAAAATTGCCCTTTCTTTCAAAGTAGCTCCGCTATCGGCTCAGTGCACAAACCGCATCGTGCATGTTACATCATTATACCGCAGAGCCTCGTTAATGGGCGGAAAACAGGCGGCTCGGTTGTGCGCATTGGAAAGCTTGGTTCTATCCTGGTTTTATTCACTAGAGTGTATCTCATTCTCTCCTTGTCTGTGTGCACTTAAAAGCGCGTAAAAAAAAAAAAACATTGGCAGGCGCCGTCACATTTTTTAACCCTCTTCCAATATAAGTACAGGTTTCAGTACGATACGTGTGACAAGATAACCCTGGAAACATTAATAGCTTTTCGCAACATCAGGCATAAAGAAGACGGGATATAAGAAAAATTGCCACACATCTGATTTCATCAGCCGCACACGCGAGTGCGTTTGGCGGCCGTGCAGGAAAACTGCAAAAGAAAATGCAGCAGGTGGTTTAGTGCGCCTAAGCGGGAAATATCGTGCAGTATAGCACTAGTTACGGTGGGCACTTCTGGTCCGTGCGTACTAAAGCCATTTGACCTAAAGCCTTTCAACCTAAAGTCCTTTACCCGGTAGGCACATACTATAAAGGCATGCACCCTCAAGGATTTGACCGAAACGTCTTTGCTCTTAAGGCATTTACCTTGAAGGCCTTCACCAAAATGCACCCTTCACTCATATCTTCAATGGCGCGAAGCCCTAGCAGGTTGTCCAGTACCTTGCGGCCAGGTGGGCCGCCTGCCGAGAAGCATTTAGGGACGTACGAATGCCCGAAATCAGAACAATGTGCCTACTATTGCTACCACACTTCTGGTGTGTCCCGTCCCCGAGAGTGGGTGTCAGCATGAGGCGCTCCTTTTAGTCCAACTAGACCAGGTCGCTGAAGTCGCAACCGCTGACTTAGCGCTGCTGTCGCCCAAGTCGCAATCGTAGATGGAGCTGGACTCGTCCACTTTTGTTTTTCGAGCTTAGCGATGCGTTCAGCCGCCCACACCATCTTTAGCAACTCCATGCCTCCATATCAAACGCAAGAATTAGGACACCATCAACATACGCGTTGACAACTCACCCATCAAGGAAGTTGAGACCCTCAAGATACTGGGTCTGTACACAAATAACAACGGCAACAACCTCCTCACCCTCCAGAAACTCCGATTCGTGAGCGAGCAAGTCACCAGGATGATCGCCAGGATAACGACGCGGAAGTCATAAATGCGAGAACACACACTGCGACTGGTGGAGGCGCTCGTCGTAAGCTGCGTCGTCTACGGAGCAACCTACCTCCGCCTCAAGAAGCGTGCCATCAAGAACCTCGACGTCATAATCAGAATAGCCTACAAGAAGGCGCAGGGCTTCCCTTTTGCGACGTCGATGGACCGGCTCTTACGACTGGGCATGCACAGCACGATAGACGAGCTGATAGAGGCACACCTTACGGCGTAGGTGCTTGAAATAGTGGTTGAAACATCAATTGCCCCCGACAGCTAGACACCAGAACCGCCATCCCAGCCTCATGGAGAGGAAAACTCAAGGCAGCTCCACTACCCAGGAATATGCACCCCGATATTCACCAGTCAAGACGACAAGCACGAGCTGAAGCCATGAAAAAGCACTACGGTGGGCGTGAGGGCGTGTTCTATATCAATGCTGCGGGTCCCGAGCAGGGAATGACGGCCGTCGCGGTAATGCACCAAAATAAAACAATGGACGGACTAGTACTGGCTAGCCAAGACATACTGGCTGCGGAAGAAGTGGCGATTGTTCTAGCTGCAACACACACTAGCTCGGAATACAATCTTACACATTCACAGGCAGGGTACCGCAATTACCCCAGGGGCAGGATCGCACCACTAGCGGCTAAAATCGTGCAAGATAGCTTTACCAGTGGCTAACAACCCACCCACAGACACTTAATATGGGTACCAGGTCACCAGGGCATCCCAGGGAACAAGAGCACACATGGTTCAGCCCGAGAATTTCTCCCCCGGGCACCCATTGCGGATGCCGTGGAACTTCCTACCCCACTAGTAACTTAAAGCGACATACTTGAGCACTTAAGATTATCCCGTTGGGTCTACCCTCCACCGGCTAAGACACTAGACAAAAGAGAAGAACTACACCTCCGAAAGCTACAGGCCAACACTTATAACAACCCACGAAGACTACACGCAATAGACCCGGAGTCATTTGACTCACACTGCAAATTCTGCGGGGAGGAGGTGGACCTGTGCCATATGGTATGGCCGTGCGAACGAAATCAAGCGGTCACTGTTGATAACCAGCCAACGCAGGAGGGGTCGGAGGGAGCTCTCACCAGCTCGGACGAAACGAGCTAAAATGAACTAATTTAAAGAGCCCCGACCGCAGCCTGCGCTAATTAGGTTCCTCATTGAGGGCTGCAACCGCCACTACAACCTCCTAAACAATTTCGTTAAAATATTTTCACCGCCACCCTTTCTTAATCATCGCACTCATATCGTACACGGTATGGCCTTGCATTGCGATCAAAAGGACATATTAAGTCTGTAGTAATGTTATTATGGTTAAAGTGGCGTTCGGCACATTTTATACATCGTCAATGTGTAAAAAAGATATCTTAGTACTTTCTCGCCTGCTTCCGTCATGTCTCCAAACGGCAGCTTGTTCAAGTCGTTCATCAGCTGGCAGCTTGAGAGGACATGGTGGTAGGTGGTCGGGTTCAGCGGCTTCCCGAAGGTTATGTTGTCCCGAATGGTCATGTTATGCACGTTCGCAAGCTGAGGCACGAAGGCTATCCGCCCCTGAAAAGCGAAATGCGAATCTCGAGATTTAAAGCTGTTCTTCATTTTTTTAACAGGCGTTAATGCTGTGCGCACCCACTCTCACTTTGGTTGTTGCGGGGCACAAGTGTAAAACAAATATAACAAATAGCAGCCCCAACAAACATTCTTAAACAGCAGGCTTGGGAATGAGTGCAGTGTACCATGCCTTTGAATAACCCGCTGCAATAGCCCCTAAAAGAAATTAAACTCAAGGAAACAGGAGATAGATTTTTAGGAAACCTTTCGGAAAGTTTCAATATTCGAGTTTAAGTTGCTTAGGGAAATAAAAAATCTTTCTTCTCACTTGATCGGCGTCTTACTATGCTACTACTAAATGATTTCTTTACTGACATGTTAACTCGCAGCACACCACTACCACACGGGCACCTCTATCCTTACTGACTCAATGCTCATCGAATTCAGTGCAGACCAGGGGTTGTCGCACGGCCTTTTTCAAGTGATCGTGCTTAGCTCGATCACGATTCCCCAAGGACGCTTGAGGTTTGAAGCACAAGTGAAAGCGGGCGTTGACACACTCGCTCTCACTGAATTATAAAAATAAAAACAGGGTTTTAAAGGAAAAGCACAGATTTTTATGCATAAACTGATCATAACGCATGCAAAACCATTTTGGTCGCACCATGCCTGCTGTACATAGGCACATCTTTAATTAACCTCAACACCAGGCTCTATCGTCAGTGCCAGTTGACTCTCTGACCATTTCCACTGAGTCTTTTCGCACAACGGAAAAAGTATGCCGACGAAGGAAATGAAATTTGGTGAATCGCAACCGTCACCCCGAACATTCACACCGAGACCACTGACTTCGGCTGCACATTGTTGGCAGACATCAGCGTCGTACGATGGAACATTCGGCACCACCGTGCCCATATGAGGGCAACTTCTCGATGAGCATTGCAAACACTCGTTTGGCACCGGATGTTTTGATCGTGCTCGGAAACCTCGATGCAGATAGAGTTCAATTAGGATCGAAAGCGCCCGTCTGACAGGGGTAATAATATAATGGCCGGAGATTTTAGTCTGCCAGATATTGACCGATATATTGTCACGAATATCTTAATAAGCAAGCAACGTCGTCATGTTCTTCTGGATCTAGCCTTCTCTCTTGATTTAACACAAACTGAAAGCACACCTGCACAAACGTTATGAGTCAGGAGAATTGCGTCTTGATCTTGTGTATTCAAGCAGATCAGATGCGAATTCTGAGTGCTAGTGTAAAGTCCCAGAGGGAAATTCTGAGCACAAACTGATGTTCACTTATGAAACCAGCATTTATCACAGAGCGGATACCAATAATACCCTGTTCGTCTCCTACTTTTCAAAAGTAGACGATGTTGCCGCATTGGATTATTTAGAGCAAGGCTATCGTGATTTTACCCAGTGTATTTCACTTGAATCTATATCCGTAAGCGATGCCTCGAGTAAGTTCAAGAAGGCGGTATTGGATTGTAAAGATCTATTTGTACACAAACGTGCAAAGAGCTTCGCAGAACGAAACCCTTGGATAACACAAAAAATAATTCCCAAAAAGTGTTCTTTGAAACGAACGAGAACTAAAAAATCAGCCTCTCAATAACCACGCCATTCCGTTAAATCTATTTCACAGCAGCTGAAAATAGAAATCATTCAAGCAAAACACCTCTATATGAATCAAACATTAACTAACTTTATAAAAGGTTTCCGGGAAAGTTTGCGAGATTTATATCAAGGCTAAAGTATGGTATTCAGTTCTTGAGGCAGGGAAACAAAACTCTCGTTAGTAACCTCGAAATACCCTGCCTCGTCAGTGATTTTGTTTAATCAGTTTTCACTTGGGACGATGGATTTACGCCCCAGAAAGAACTTTTTGATCATCCATCTTTACCAGAGCTTGCTACAAAGAGACATTGAATTTCGAATTTATTTCATCATCTCGACGAAAAAGAAGCGTCCAGGTCCTGAGAAAATTTCAAATGCTTTATTGAAATGGGATGCCGAATGGTGTTCAGTTTATCTAGAACATATTTTTACGAAATCACTTGAAAGAGGCAGTGATGGACTGCAAACAGGGAACTGTGAAGTGCGCGTTCATGAGGAAATATGCGCCAACGCGCGGCAGTAATTACAACGTCATGACAATAAATTTGGCAATATCGGCCCGAACCGGCGCGTTTAAGATGGAAGTTGATGGTTGGATGGCTCTCTCGAATTCGAACCATCGCGGCGTGAGTGGAACGTCTCGCGTTGTGATCATATTTGCGAGACGGCGGTGCCGATGCTTGTTATGCAGTATTTCCCTCCATTCTTTCTTTTGAATTGAAGCTGTGAGTGCTGCGACTAAGAAGCTCGTATCAGCGTAGTTGAAAGCAGCCCTTGCTCGAAAACGTCGCCGTAGTAGAGAGATTAGATGATACAACGACGTTGCTGGTGTTCACTGATGTTGGCACTTGTTTGCTGACCCGGCGACAGTTTACGACGGGTGGAGAGGAAAACACTTTCTTCAACTGTACCCGTTTATTTACTGTTATATTACAAAGTGGTCTGCAGGTACTCCCCGTAAAAGCTACAAACTCATTCTCAAGCAGGTCGGAGTCCACGCCAAGCGGGATCCCCGCCAGCCTCGTACTATTCAAGAGTAAAATACAAACCACAAGTTGAACACTGAGGAATGGGGACAGAACCATCCACCTAGGGAGATATCTGCCTCCAGCTCTAAAAAGGCCGGAATATCAGCGAAGCCGGATCTCCGCCAGCCTCTGAGTCACCACCGGATCTGACCGCAGCGTTAGGTTTAACGGCTCCGTCCATACACGTCCCTCAGATCCACAATCAATTGGCAGAAATCATAACATCATGCCTGTTCGAACTGCCAGGCTTTCGAGCTGTGCATGCAATGTCATCGTCTTCGCCGCCTATCCGCGTTCACACGTGTTAAACTTCCAGTCTCTCGCGCAGTAGTATGAAAACGTTGTCTTCATCGTCTGCCATCCGTGCGCGTGGAAGCGCCACGAGACGACCATGCAGCAAGCCGCACGAAATGACGGGAGATTGGTTTTGTTATATGGGGTTTTACGTCCCAAAGCGACTCAGGCTATGAGGGACGCTGTAGTGAAGGGCTCCGGAAATTTCGACTGCCTGGGGTTCTTTGATGTGCACCGACATCGCACAGTATACACGGACCTCTAGAATTTCACCTCCATCGAAATTCGACCAGAGATTAGAAGCAACGAAATTTAGCTATAACACCGAGTGCTATATGACAATGTCATCGGATATTGGTACTTAAGCGACGTACAAATTTTTCTTCTTCTGAGTCTATTCTGTGCTTAGCACTTATTGCAATTGTGGTAAATGCTGCTGCCTTCTTCTCTAAATATTCTTAGCGTATATTACTTTTTGTACATAGGCACAATGACACGCTGACTCAATTTGGCGGTGGAAAAGTACAGGGCACATGTATGCATGCAGAGCGAGCCAGAAGTAAAGGCAGAGTGATATTCTGGGGTTCAACTCGCAACTGTGACGGTTTTGTCTCACGTATTAGCACAAACGATACACATACACGCACCTGTACAACCGCCTAGCCTTTCATCCAGTAGTGCCTTAAATGCTTGCCTTACGTTTATTTCTGAGGAATACTACCAGAAGTTGCCGACTACAAAATATAACGCCAGTTTTGAACAACTATTAGTCAGGGTCAGGTAGGGTCGACAATTTGAGGGTGAGGGCAAGGGAGAGCCAGCAAGTTTTCTCAAGTGAGGGTGAGAGAGGGCCGGATAATTTTTCATAATGAGGGCAAGGGTGAGGGAGGGAAATGGATTCAAAACTGAGGGTGGCGGAGGTAAACTAAAAATGAGGGCATTTGCCCACCGCTGTGCCCAGCTGTCCTCCCCTCCAGCATTCGAATTACTGGAGCGCGCGTAATGTCGATTCCCTCTCCTTCCACATCATCTGCCGAATGCGGACACCTGTCGCGCTGGGCAGCAGCAAAACCACCAGCTTGGGGGCGAAGGCCAACTCAAGGAACAAGAACCCTCTGAGCTACAGCGACGCCGAGAATCTAAAACTCAGTGCGGTCACATGTTTATTGCAATGCATTGTATGATCGCCTGGCGATAGTTGCTCGCTGTCTCATACTCACACGGCAGGTGAGCTTGCCTTTGACGCGCTCCATGTCCCCGAGTATGGCAGAGAGGAGCGAGGACTTTCCGCTGCCGACGAAGCCGACGATTCCAACCAGAGAGCCAGCTTCTACGTTCAGCGTTGCGTCCTGGAGGTGGGCGTCAGTCGCAGTTTTTGGATGGTGGTCCCAAGAAAACGAGCAGTTCTCCATTCTTATATGTCCTGCCCGAACAAATAAATTACAGAAATGCGAACGTTTTAGGTGCGTTGAATGAAAAGACAAATAAAAGGAAAGAAAACCAGGTCTTTAAGAAATAAGCTCGATATACTGGCGGTAACAATGAAACTTTCTGTGCATCTCCTTGGCAAAGCCGAATGCTTTTGGTCAACTAGATACGCATGGTTAAATCCAGTTTATTGTTGGTGTAACGGCAAACGCTTGTAAGAGCAAGGGAAGGGGGGTGGGAAGTTCCACAAGCCGGCTATAATCGTTAAACATTCTGCTTGACCGGTCAGTTCGAGAAAGGGTCGTGGAGCTGACAGGTTTGGCACCTTTTCAGTGATATTAAGGCCATGCTTACAGGCAACTGCACGCACCTTTAATCTAAATCATGCCGCCCTTTGTTTTCACCTGGTCTCGGTTTTTTTCTGCAGGGGCTTTCTTGATCGGTGTTTTCCTGTAGTTACTACTGATGTTCTCTAGACGCTTCCCATATGAGTTATGTGGCAGTATTCTCACCGTATCCTGTTCTTAACAAAATTATGTTACAGCAGAACGATTATTTTCATGCAACAAATATGCGGTACGCAGTATATGTGCTTTTTCGAATTGTCGGCGAATCCACAAGAAATTACAACGCATATTTTATAACTACACTCTGGGTATCACTGGTAGCTGTAGAGATGTCATTCTAGGCAACAAGATTTAGTTTCAGTTTCAGTTTATTCAGTTTGGATGAGGGTTATACTAAAGAGAGTGATAAAAGCATCTGGGCCCTTAGCAACCTGCTAGTTCGGGCCCATGCAATAAGTGCACAAAATAGCGTACCCAGGCGTCAACATAAAAAAGTGTACATTTTATATGCATAGAAAATATTACACAAAACTACAATCAACTGAAGCAAACGATTTCATTCAATGAAATTAAGGAAACGACAACACAGGACGTTCATTACAAACATTGAATAATACATATATACAGATTCAACAGTATTAGATCATTCTATTCAAACCAAATAATACACTTTTTAGTACACTACATTTCGGTAAGAGACTGAAAGTTATTTTTATAGATAATGTCCTTTACCAAGCGAGAGAAATTTGGGCTTTTTTAACCATTACTGGACGAGCGTTCTAGATTTTTGTACCAGTATATGTTAATAATCGCCTGCTGTATGCGTTGTAAACGGCAGGTAAGTTAAAATTATAATGATCCTCACTTTGCGTGTGCCTTTTGGGGGGTACAAAGTTGGTGGAGGGAAACGGGTTATTACTTGACAGAATTTTATGAACAGCACAAGCTGTTTTGCAATAACCTGCGACTGTGAATGGCATAATCTGCAGTTCGGGAAGTAGTGCTGCAGTGTGTTCTCTGTCACCTGAAAAGGTTAGAATGCGCAGGGCGCGTATCTCCAGAAAGGTAAGTGGTTCTAGATATGAAGGATAGGTATAGCCCCAGGATTCAACACAGTATGTGAGATGAGAGTGAAAAATTGCGAAGTATATTGCTCTGAGCGTTTTTACGGGAAAGTACTGTCGTGCTTGAAAAAGTACAAAACATGCATGGCTTAGCTTCTTGCAGACGTTACTGATGTGCTCCTTAAAATGCAATGATGAGTCCAGCGTGGAACCTAGGTTTCGGCATGATTCAACTTGAGCAATGTCTTTCTGACCAATGCTTAAGTTAATAGAACCTTTGTTTTTGCTGCCTGAAGATGTGAAAATTACATAATCTGTTTTTGTGCAGTTCACCGTTAATTTATTAGTAGTAAACCATTCAGCTATATTATTTAATTATTTATTAGCAGTTTCTTCTGTTGCAGCCGTAGATGTCGCAATGCTCGGCATAGCAGCGATTGCATCCCGGTGGTTTCAGCGTTAGCTGTGAACACCAGACACTCTGCCATCGCTGCGAAGCTCGAGACAAAAAAAAAAACAAAAACAAATTAACGCGGATGCTTTGCTGAAGGGACGTTCTAGCTCATGATCGGGGCCGAGCGCTCATTCGCCTTATTTTTTGCGCCATACGTCACCTATCCGCTGATATTCTCATCTCTTCCGTATAGCTAAGTCTAATGGGCACTATTAAGGCGGAAGCCTTTAATGTCTCATCGTTGTAAGCAGCAGTTGTCGACAGAAAATGTCACGCTTTTCAATTGGTGGAAACGGTCGTGACGTCACAGTGCGCGAATTTGAAACGGGGCCAATTGTACTTTGGCTAGTAACCATGCGACCAATTGAAGGAATCGTATAGTGATGCTCCAAGTAAGTGAAACTGAGCTTAGTTAATTGCTTAATTACCCAATAAGCCTAATTAGCTTTACTAGTCAGGCCATATAAATAAATAAAACCGATTAATACTCCTGTCACACGGGCATTTCGAAGGCCCTCGAACCGATAGTCTATCGACTCGAAGGCGATCGAGCGCTGCTACACGGCCAGTTTCAATGGCCATCGACTAAATAGTCTATCGAGTGGACGGAACAGCCCGGAACTCTATCGAGATTTCGAGGGCCTTCGAGCGTTGCCCAAGGTTGCTAGCATTGCTCCGAACGACAACAAACATGGCGGCGCCCTTCAAAGCCGGACCCCTCGCTTCGGACTGAATTCTCGTTGTTGCTGCCTTTTTCTGTCCGTTCACTGGTCAAAAATGGGGCACCGGTCTTTCACTTCGTCTCATCTTGCTACAAGAAAACGTAGAAGTGATAAATTTGCTTTATTTTTTATTTAGAGTGACGATTCTGCCGCTGTTAGGCCTAAGAGAGTCGGTTCGTTGACAGTAATGGTTCCCGTTTTTACAACCAGATGGCGCCACTAGAGGCTGATTTTCTATATCGATTCTGGAAAAGGCAGATCAGGAAAGAATTTTTCTATGATAACTCAAGAGACAGTGCCCTACTTTTTGAAGCTAGATCAGGGTGTCTTAGAACGCGCAGCTACAAAAAGAAATTTAACGAAGAAGATGACACATGTGCAGTGTGTGGTAGATCTGTGGAAACAATTGAACACCTCATAATCAAATGTGATGGTATCCATCCGGATGTCGATGCAGGCACAGTCACTCTTTCTGAGGCCCTAGGGTTTAAAGATAACAATGGTCATGTAAATAAATCTGCAGTGGAAGTCAGCAAAAAGCGATTGGAGGATTGGTGGCTGAAAAGCAGAGATGTGGCATAAGGTTAGAATAGTAGGAAACCGTAGGAAGAGTTGATGGAGAATCTTAATGAGGATTGCCAACACAGTAAACAAAAAAAAATAAATAAAGAAAAGCTGAGCATGGTGGCAATTGCCACCACCCCGTTTCAAAGGGGGCGCTCCTATCCATCCATCCATCCATCCATCCATTTATTTTTGTGTCTGCAAGCATACGCTGAACTAAATGTGGGAATGCGCCTGCGTTTAGCGTACGTAAGCGTGCATACGCTCGCGGTACGTAGACATCATAAATTTATGCTCTTTTCTCACTGTATCTGTGTACGCCGCGAGCGGCGACGTGGTGCGCACAGCGAGAAACAGCAGCGGCGCCGCCGTTCCAACTCGCCCGGGCGTCAACAGATCAAAACAGGTCCTAGTTTTTGCGGCGAGCGAATCCGCTTTTTTTGCCGGATTTTTGAACAAGTGTGAACGCGTCTTATGATTTCAACATTTAGTTAAGTTTCGTCAATATATTTTTGTTATTTGCGCGAAACCGAACGTAGCGATTGTGGCGCCACAAGAGCTTGGCGTAAGACGCGAGAACGATTTCAATGGCCATTTAGATTTGCCGTGTAGCAGCACCACAACTCCCTCGAGTTCGATGGCGATCGAAAATCTCGAAGGCCCTCGACTCGATGGCCATTGAAAATGGCCGTGTGACAGGGGTATAAGAAATTGGTCGAGCTCAGGAATCGAACCCCGGTCTTCGGCGTGAGAGACGAGCATGCTATCCACTCCGCCATGCCACCTCGAGGGTTTGGAATAAACAGAGGCGCGTCTAGTGAATACGGTGTCTTCGCTCACTCTCATCCTCCTCCCTTCCCTTCCGGCGAGGTTTAGGTGTCCACCGACAAATGAGAAACAGATACATTTCCTTTCCTCAAAAACCAATTTACCGACGAGCGAGGCGTAGAACCGAATGGGCGATGGCGTTCTATGGACTCCTTGGCAGCGTTGCAAGACGCTGTCACGTTCCACTCTTAGGGGCGAAGCTTAACATCTTAACCACACATCAGTGACCACACTTTAGGTCAAAAAAGTGCCCCCCTGAATTTTGTGAGACAGTTACTGCGTAATTTCCTTTCCTCAAATACAATTTTCATTTTCTTCATTACGGCTGCTCTTTATCTATCTTCTTTCACTCCCACTTCCTCCCTTCCTCTACGGTGCGGTTCAGGTGTCCACCGAGATGACAGAGAATTACTGCGCCATTTCCTTTCCTCAAAAAGCGTTGCGTTCAAAGGGCAAGGCATCGCGCCGAACGGGTGGTGGCGTTCCGTGGACTCCCTGGCAGCGCTACAACGCGCTGTCACGTTCCACTCCTAAAGGCGAAGCTTAAGCGTCATTAATTAGCAGTTAATTAGTATTCAGGCATTAATCAGTGATTAACCATTAATTAGTGATTTGTCATCACTTAGTAATTAGTACTCAATTATATGTGACGCCACTAGTGCCACAGAAACAGCGAAGGTGGTGCGGAAAACGCTTCCGCCTCTACCCACTTTAGATAGTCAAAGTGCCCCCTGAATTTTTATGCGAAGCATATTACTAGAGGTACACTACAGCCCTTCGCCGTGGTTACGCGCCGTGCACACCACGTGACACATGACGTCACGACAGAGGAAGATGAGGGTCCACCTCGCGCCGTCGCTGGGGTTGCACGCCGTGCAGACCACGTGGTACAGTGACGACACACCACGTGACATACCACGTGACACATGACGTCACGACAGATCGCCGTCACGCGCTGGGAGAGGGTGAACGATGCCATCGCCCAGACACCGGAATGTTCTCGAGCAGCATTCCCGCGCATTTCGAACGCGCGTTCACACTCGGTGTAGGTGAAACGCTCGCTCCACCGGGCAGGCGGACGCGGCTTCCGTGGCAATCCAGGCGCTCACCCAACGCGCGTCTCGGGTTTAGTCAGCGTTCCGCTGTAGCCATGCCGTTGTCTTCCCCCACGACGAAGGCTTCTAGTGGTTGTATTAAAATGATCAAGTATTCAACCAAGGAAAGCCATGTATTAACAAGCCTAGCCATCAATGCTTCGCATCTGACCAGGGTTAACCAAGTTAAGCCTCAGCCATTTTTTTTAAAAACCTCATGAATTATATATTTTATTCTTCCATACAACTCTGCGTCAGTCAGGCATTGCTAAAGATGTAAAGCTTTGTGAGAGGCAATTATTCATGAGAAAGCAGAAAAGAGACGCTTGCGCTCAGACAAAATGGGTAAAGTGTCACGAGAAACATAGGTGAATGGAATCTGCGAAAAAATACTGTGGGAGGGAGTCCGCGGCAAAGCATGCGTGCCTCGTGATGTATTCACCGTCTTCGAGTAAGGCCACCCACAATCCCATGACCCACACCGTATGGCAGCCCGTTCCTCGCGATTCGCGCTACCTTAAATGTCGTGGGGTTGGACACGCACTCGTAACACGCTGCGAGCGTTTCAAAACGCCTATTGGACGCTGCACAGTGGCGAAAGGCGAGAGCTTCAAACATGCAGTTGTTTTAAACACTTCGTTCAGGACAGTGCGTACACACTCGGCATATCGTGCAAACGCGCTGCCCAATAACGCCGGCAAGTCTGTGGCCGTAAACTTTGTAAACGGAAATCCACGATGTTTACGCCAGGCTACGGAATACGGCGCATCCAGCGATAGCACTATCCCTCATAACCGCTAGAAAGGAAATGCGCTGTAGCACTGTCACAGCGGGTGGGCCCCTAGGCCATACCGTGAAGAAAGGGGTTAAGAAATCGATGAAAGAGGCAGATATTCAGAAAAGCTGACAACGTGTTCGCCGACTATCTTTGAAATGTTCGCTTTACGGAACAAAGGTAAGCTTTCTCAATTTATAAAGTTCACAACTTGCTGCCTCTTGCAAAAAAATTAAGGGACTGCAGTATCGCCAGACCACCCTGTCGACACTTCATAGCTGCTACTGGATCTCCCTTTACAAAATGTTAGCTGCCCTGCGAGTTTCTTTGAGGCTGCAACGGCACAATGCACGCGCCTGCTTCTCTGGGAAGTTTTGCGCATGCCGATGTGTCATTGATAACGGCATCAATAGAGCAGCCATTAAAGCTTTCAACCATTCGAACTCTTAACGTGGAAGCTAACGAAAACATGCGTCAAATATAGCTGAAATTTAGCACAAATCCCTGAATTGTACCCGCGACAGCAGCTTTCCTGAACCCAAATCATATCCAACACCATCCAAAATCATCTTTATTCAGTATTTCCCATTTCGTGTTCATGTTTTAGCGTTTTTGATGTGCAGTATATTTAGTGGGACTACATTACGATTCAGTGTAGGGGACATAAATGCCGGAGTACAGTTCCCCTCTAATCTCGCAAACACTCGCAAATCGGTATCAGCGTTTGTCGTCGGTGTCTTCATTCTGCATCGCGTTCAGTAGCAATGAATATTTCAATGCATATCAGGAGCTTTTATTCCAATTCAACCAGCATTTTTTTTTTAAAGCGCGCCAACACAGACCTCAAAGAACATGTCAACAGTCGAGGGTGTACGTAGGAGATCAAGCTCCTTGAAGCACTTTTAAACAATTCTGCTTTTATTTAAATTGTTTTTTGTAGAAAATTTCACCAGCGACTGCACAAAACATAGGCGCGACGTGATCTCACAACCCACGTTGTTTTATTTATTTTGCGTCGGTATATATTGTTAATCGGTAGTTCGGGCTGCTATATAAACTTCAATATCTATGATATAGTTCACCCTTATGAGATGCAATATCTGTCAAAGCTCTTACCGCAGTGGTTTCGAGAACGAGGTAGGCCTAATTACTAACTTTGCCATTCCCACAAAAGTTCAAGAGTTGCAAACGACTACAATGAAGAAATTTTTCTTTGGCAAAACGTAACTAAGATACACCACGATACGAATGAACATTGTAACAAATTACAAAAACTAAATAAACTAAGCCACTGCTTCGCTAAAACATCCGGTGAGTCATTACTGATCAATTTAAAAACTTTGTGAAATTGGCAAGTCAGCTTCACCACGCGTTTTTTCCCAACAAACACCCTCGTTCGCACAATCGTTCATACGTCCTACTCAATTGGCCCCAAAAAGAGCCGTTTCTCCTCGAGCTAACTCATTTTATGGGGGCTATTGTGAAAAGAAAAGCGCCGGTCCGCTCCTTAGACTTGCCGCTCCGCTCCTTCGATGATTGAAAAGATAAGTAAACGCCCACTTTTACTTGTTTTTTTTCTATGAAATAAATCGAAGAGTTTTTTGCAAAAACTTTCATGGAAAGGGCACTCTCTCAAAACGTTTTTGAAGTAAAATTTTAATGTTAAAAGAAACTACAAAATTTTCATATTATCACTTTTAGGTTATATTACCTATTTCAATAAATAGATACAGGATTTTAACAATGTACTTTTTCATTTAAACACTTATATACGAATTTTGTATTGTGCATTTTAAAAATTTAGATCACCCAAACCAAGCCTTTCCTGTGTCGGATTCGGTTTCAACGACGGTTCAGGGGGGCTCCCAAGAACGGCTCTCGCCGAGCGGAATTTAACGGGCGATCATACGATGTTGTGCTACAGATCTGTGTTAGCATTCATGGTTATTAAAATATATATTTTGGCTATCGTTAATTCTATTTACCGGCGTAACGCGTTATACGTAAAACATAGATGTGTGCTCACCATGAGGGAAGTTCTTTATCTGTAGTCACGATTACTTTTCGCATAGAGGAAATAAACCAACACTTACCAATTTTTTTCGACACCAAAGGCGCCTTTTTTTCTTCAGCTTCTTCTTCCAACTCATCCGCTGTACAAAAACCAGCGATTCGTTTCATGCCCACTAAAGACTGTAAAGGAAAAATAGGCACGTAAATAGCGCTTTCTTCGCTCCCTTCTTCTTGTGGAAGCTGCAACAAACAAGGAACGAAGTACCAAATTTGGAAAAGTAAAAGAGAGAATATGGAGAATCTTCTAATTGAACGCGATGGCAGCATACCCTTATAAAAATGGTCTATAGACAGTCTATAGACTTCTTATTGACTATATTGACTTCCTATAGATATTGCTTTTTGTCTTTGCATAGTCTATAGACTGTCTATAGAAAAAAGTCTACTAAAAGTGTATGGCTATAAATCCATAGATTGCCTGTAGACTGTCTGCGACATTTGTATTGCCTATAGACTGTTCTGAAGAATTTGTCTATGAACAGTCTATATACTTTATAGACAGAACTCTATAGACACTCTATAGACTGTCTAAAACCTTTTTGTAAGGGTAATTACTGCTGCAGAGAACCAAACCAATGTTCAACAGTCTCGGAAGGGAGCAGCAGTTCGCAATTTGCTGCGAAATTCTGGATGTAGCAAGGAAAATACGTCTACTTAGGGCAGGTATAGTTACCACTGATCCGGATCACGAAGGATATATAACTAGAAGAATAAGAATGGGGTGGAGCGCATACGGTAGGTTCTGTCAGATCATGAATGGCAGTTTAGCAATATTCCTCAATAGAAAAGTATACAACAGCTGTATAGTGCCAAGGCTCTTAATTGGGCTAGTTGGTTATTATAATTCGACATAGCGGCTCTTGCACAAGGGAGACGCACACGGAAGGATTCCAGACGAGACAAACGCGTTTGTCCTGTCTGGAATCCTTCCGTGTGCGTCTCCTTTTTGCGCTAGCCGCTATGCCTGTATATTGCCGATACTCACCTATGGGGCACAAATGTAGGGGCTAACGAAAGGTGTTCAGCTCAAGGGCAACGCAGTGAGGTATGGGAAAAAGTATAGGTGTAACGTTAAGAGCCTGCAAACGGGCAGAGTGGGTGAGCGAACAAACGCGGATTAATGACATCCTAGTCGAAACCAAGATAGACGAATAGGCTTGGGTAGGGTATGTAATGCGAAGGCAAGATAACCGCTCGTCTTTAACGATAACAGAGTGGATTCCAAAAGAAGGCAAGTGTAGCAGGGAGCGGCAGAATGTTAGGTAGGAGGATGAGATTAAGAAGTTCGGGGGCATACGTTGGATGCAGCTGGCAAAGTACAGAGTTAATTATAGAGACATGAGAGAGGCCTTTGCCCTGCAGTTGGCGTAGTTACGGTGCTGATGATGATGAAAAACGAACCGAAATCCTAAAAAAATGGCCTCCAATCAATGGCGGGACACGTTTTGTCATCGCATCGCGTTCAGGTGGCTTGCTTTGCTGGTGAATATGACAGGACGCTGGCGGCTGCATTCTTGAGTCCTATCGGACTCTGGAAGACGTGAACTTCTACAAGTCTAAAGTACAGCTTAAGCGCAATGGTATCCGTGATGGACTAATCGACTTTTATCCAGTTTGGGGCAAGCAGTCTGCAGTCTCTAATTTTTGGCTGAGTGTGCGGACGCGATGGGTGGAAGCGCTCAAAGGTCAATCTACGTTTATGGCGATGATCGTTAATATGATTCACAAGAACGGAAAACTGGACGAGTTGTTATGGGTTCATACCAACTCAGCGTCTCCCATTTGTCCCTTCGGCGCTGCTTAACCATGGGTTAATATGAAACGGCCTACTGCAGCAAACGGTACATCGAACGGCGCCGACACCGTATTCTGGGGATGCTGTACCTCGTAAGCTCACGTGTTCCTGAATAGTGGGCGACATAGAGCTATATTAAGGCGAAAGCCTTTAATGCCTCATACTGTCGTTAGCAGACGCGTCGGCAGCCGTGTCGACAGACGCGTCGGCAGGAGTGTCGACAGACGCGTCGGCAGATTCGTCCGCCTTTCGGCGTCACTGCTTAAAAGGCTCAAGGTTCCAGCATGAATAAAGGCGCATCTAGTGAATGCATGGGCTTCATAAATAAAATAAAAGGAGTAAAGTCAAGAAAAGGAAAATAAAAAATAAAAATAAGAAAATGGACAAAAATAAAAACAAAGTAAATATAAGATGTGAAAATAAAAATAAAAAAACAATAAAATGAATAAATGGAGCAAAAATAAATTAAAAAACAAAATATGAAAAATAAAAAAGAAAATAAAAACAAACAGTGTCCAGGAAACGCTTTCGCCTTTGCAGCACTTTAGAGAGCCAAAGTGCCCCCTGAATTTTTCTCATTCTTCCTCAATCAAGGCTCATTTCGCCGAAGACACGACGTCCGCATAATATGGATAGCTGCTTGGTTGAGTTTTTTACTAAAGACAAAACTTCTAGTGCTTGGCAGATAAAGACGGATCGAAATACATAACAGATGCTAGTTTTTAACTTCTTTGATTCATTGCTTGGACAGGTTTTCGAACAGCAGGGCAATACGAGCAACACTTTCCACCGGCCTACCACAAAGCAAATCACGGTCCAACGGAGTATTTGCCTCTTGTTTACAACCCATGGTAATGCAGAAGAAATGTTCGCACAATCAACGTTTGTTTTGTTTTATGCGTCCAGTGAGAGGATCTTCCGTTTTAGTGGCTTTTTATTCCTGCTGATGACTCCACATTCTCTGAAAATTGCATGGCAGTCACCCGACTTGCACTCCTCACAGGTTTCGACAAGGCTGTCAATATGTTGTCTAGTTTTTTATTGGGCTCCGGGAGCGCTTTTTCTTTTCCAGCAACTACATGTTTTATTTATGCAGAATTTTCCGAATGACAAGACAGATGAGTGTCAGCATTTTTTTTGTATAGCTCTTAGAAAAAGGTGGTTTTTCTTAATGCCATGAACACGAGTTAAACGGTATGGTTGATACTGATTTGCTTGCTGTTAGCAAGGTGGAAATCTGCTGGTTACATAATTCCATAGTGCATAAATGACTGTACCTCCAATGAATAAATTTAAGTGTGCGCTTAATCACTGATTACTTGAGACAATCCGATAGCATCCTTTGGCGTCCACCAACGAGCTTGCCATACGGGCCGTCCCGCTGCCAATTTTGGCTACGTGCGCCCAAATACACTCGCTTTCGAGAAACTTGCAGGCAAAACAGCCTCTCTAGTGCACGTAACTCGTCGAAGCAGCCAAAATTTCTTAGGCCACAACACCGAGGGTAACCGCGCCGTCAAAATTCTAAAAATTGTGGATATCAATTACGGTTTGCTACATGCATCTCAGTAATTAAGGAGTCTAACAGTAATGGTTGAAAAAATTAGCTATTCAGTATTAGTCAGTGTTGTAGGCGTTACCGAAAAAAAGTAACTAAATACGTTACTCGTTACGCTAAGAAAAAAAAGAACGCGTTACCACCCTACGTTACCTTCAAAAAAAGGTAACGCGTTACCGTTACCGTTACCGAAAAAAAGTATCGCACGTTACTTTGCCGTTACTCCATGGCCATAAATTTTAATCAGTGCGTCTTCGCTGTAATTCTGTGACTTATAACGCGTCTTCTTGCAAGGCTTGTGTGGTGGCGCCAAAACAAAGAAGGACGCCAAGGTTCGTGGCCGGCGGCGTTCCACCAAATGACCCCCGTTTATTCCGGTGACGATGTTTATATACACATGAAAGTGGGTGGTGCTCGCGATGCATGATAAGAACAGCGCATTGTTTTCCAAACGAAAGATCTCAAACCCTGACGACACGCTCATATTCTTCAAGCGAATGGCAACTCCGGATGGTCGCACTCTGCTTGCAACAGGGTCTAGGCAGGAAAAGGAGGAAGGCCGTCCTTAGTCACAGTGCTGTGGGGAGTGTGTTGTTCCTTGTTCTGGCTAGGGAGAGGGGGAGGGGGGGGGGGGTATGACTGTGACGGGAGAAAGTTGGAGCGACAGTGTTGTTCAGCAGAAAATTTTTAGAAAGTTTAGTGTGAGGTAGCTCACTACTGCCGGCACAGGAATTAGCAAATGCCCATTTCCTTTTTTCCTCTACTTCGGTGCTACAGCCGGTTGACTGCAATCCCCTTTTCTGCGCTGTACCATTGCACTCTTTCGACGGCTGTCTTGGGACCATCTTGAAGTAAAGTGGCGACATTTCTGAGTTTACTCAGAAGAGGGAACTGCTTCCACAAAGAATGCGAGAGTGTCGCCTGGGAACGAGACCTTTTGGCTGGAAAACAAGCTTACGGAGAAACTGACTTACAGTTTTCTGCAAATGGTCCATTGGTGGCTCGGCAAGCGTCCACTCTTTAGAGAGTTGTGTGTGAGAGTGGTTTGGGGGTGAAGACAAGTGTGTAAATGCGTGTTCGTGCTTTTTTTAGGTGAGTGCGTCGTAAAGGGCAGGTGTTTTCTGGCATGCATGCGAGCCGCAACAAGGGTCGTAGAGAGCACCCGTATGTTTTGTTTATTTGCAACATCATTTTCGGCTTTTTTTTTCTGAAAAGGAGGCGGACGGAGACAACTGAAACAAAAAGTAACTAGTAACGTGAAATCTCACGTTACCGGAAAATGTTAACGCAAGTACGTTACCCGTTACAGTTCCAAAATGGTAACGAGTACGTTACTAAGTTACCGAAAAAAGTAACGCGTATTAGTTATCCTGGTATTAGTTATCCAGCTTGCTTTGATGTACTACTATGCTGACATATCGAAAAAAGCGCTCTTCTAACTCATAAAGCCTGTTTATGAAAATTGTGGGAAGTCTTACGTGAAACACCGTGTATATGTCAGTATCCAATGAGTAGTTCACCAACAGCCATTGTGCGCCACTGGAGTCAAAATAAATATCCTCGAAGCCTTGGTGTTAGGGGCAACCCCAGGACAGGGGTTATGATTCTCACGGGGCCTAAGTAAAACACGGCTTTTAAATCGATGGCCTCAAAGAAAGGCATGACCTAGAGATGTAGCATCCGGGAGCGGTGCTGCCTAAAATTCATTGTAATCTCTGTTCGTATATTGAGTGCACATATAATTTTGATTAAAAAAAATTCCTGCTCATCAAACCTCTAATTGGCAGCATTTCTGGCCTTTAATATGAATCTTAACATTTAATACCGGCGTAGCCTAAAGGATTTCATTTTTGAGCTGATTTTATTAATCGTTATATAATTTATCTTCCCAATTCTCTTTCTTTTGCTCAAACTATACTCTAAGTTGACGATACTCCAGCATTTTTTCCGACAAATCCAATAATGCGCGTATATTAAAGTTGAGCCACGACCTTAATGGCTTCTGGCAATAGTGTCACATTCACAAGGTTTCAATTAGCCCGAGTAAAACTAAGTTTGTGGCATTCAGGTCTCATCAATGACAGCAAACTTTTTCCACACTGGCTGTATGCTTTACTATCAAACCGAGCGATTGCTCATCAATTGTAGGTGTTATACTTGACGAAAACCTTAAATTTCATTTTCATATATAGATTCCAAAAAGAAGAATATTGCCGACATCCTGAGATCACTCATTATAGCAAGTCTATTTTTCCCCATTCCACATTACAGGGAATTTAGTACGCGTTTATCCACTCTCATATAAGTTACAACATTGTTGGTAGGGTAGCACATGCAACATTCAGCTCACATCTCTTCAAATAGTTCAAAATCAAGACATTCTAATTCAAACATAGGGTCCCCCCAATACTAGCGGAAAAGTGCCACTGTATTCAAACCTCCATATGCCGACTTATAAATTATAGGCGCCGTGTTCTAGTTTATAAGCTCATCAATGGCCAAGCTTCCCTACCGCACATTTTGCCGTCTTTCACCGCTTACAACAAAATAAGTTTATGCTTCAACAACAAAATAGTTGTGCCTGAAGTACATACTATCTTCGGAAAACAAAGTTGTCACCATTTTTTCTCTGGAATTCATTACCACGTCAACTAAAAGCCTCGAAATGAATGTGCAAATTTATGAAAGAATTAAATCGTTCTGTACTGAGCAAAACGTTTTTACAATGAGGCTAAGTTTAGCTGATTTCACGTCTTTTGTTTCTGGTATTGTAGAAATCTTTTTAAATGTTTTGCTTTATAGTTCTCTATACATTAATCTGATATTTGTAACTTTTTTATCAGATTGTCTGCTCCTAGAAAGAAATTAGTGCTCATTAATTTAAGACGTCCGATAGAATGTCGAATTATGGTACATCCTTCTATATATATTCCACTTTGTACTGTACATGCAAGAAAAAATTTGACTGATTAATTCACTGATAAATCCGACCGACCTACCGACCGACCGCTTTGTTAACTTAAAATAGTTAAAATAAAATTAAGGCTTTTCTTAAATAAAAAGGTAGCGCGAAAAAAGATGACCACAGGAAGAAGACAAGTAAACACGAAGTCGGTGTCTTCCTCTGTGGTCGTATTTTTTTTGCGCTATTTTCTATTCAAGTATGTCCCCAGCTAGCCCAGAAACAAGTTTCATTGAACCAAATGCTTTTCAGAGCAAAAATCAAAGGCCTACAAAAATAGGCGGAAAACAAAGCTGAGCCTGCGGGCAGCCTCCAACTTGTTTCAAAGAGGACGCTGTTAGCATACATTAATTCATTCTGGTAAGAATTATTCAGACACCTTAGCAGTACGCACCATCCTTCAGTGCCGCCGCTTTCAACATTTTTGTTACCGTCGACCAAATCGGCTTGCGGTCAGAGTGGTAAACGAAAAAAGCGTGCTGAAAAGTGTGCCGTCAAAAGTAAGCCAGCGAAGCCTCACGGCACAAGAAAACGCCAACTGCGTCGTTCCATGGTTGTATCAGCGCCATGTGTCGAATGAGTGGCGGCACGCTCCAGTCAGAGCTCCTGTCACTCTTACTTTGTAACTGTGAACAATCATGAGCATAGGAAATTTACTAATAGGTGAGCGTGATCTTTGGTGAAAGAAAAGGCAGTCGTGAATATTCACACTGTAACATTCATACTCCATATCCATACTGCATAGTGGTGAACAAAATTATGCTGATGAAACAAGAATACAAAAAGCAAATTCTGCGTAATAAAGCGCTGGCCGACCGTGTTCCTACATGCCACACAAGTAAAACGCAGGCGCCGCTTTCAGTTCCTCGTATTTTAATAAAATAAACGACTGACATAACTACGTTCCCCAACTTATAAAAGGGCAAAGTACAAACAACTTAGACTGCTTCCTTGCATCTACTACACCCTAGTCGTGAATTGCAGGACAAATCTCTATCACACTACAAGATTCTTTCGCAGGAACTACTTCGACAAGTTTGAAACTTGGTTACCTGATTCAGGACCCTCAGTGACTGTCCAATTCCACTCATCGTAAGGTCAGTCATGTAGATAAGAGAGACACAGGAGAATGACAGCGCTGGGCTTAGGGGCACTTGAGGCTCCAAGAAGGTCAGTGCCGCAAAGAAGATTATCACAAGCTGGAACAAAAAATGACAGCATTTAATCCACGTACGTATGAAAAGCGGCTAAGCGGAGAATTCATCGGCGGAAGCTACTGTGTAGTTTCATGTTCGAGGTGATAAATTTCAATTCCATAGCGGGAAACTTCTCCAGGCGGGTACTCACAATACCGCGATAACTAGGCGCCACCCCAATATATCTGCATCCCATGCATGCATGTATCCCTATTTACACACGTACTGAAAACAGAGCAACTTTCGAAAATTTATCCCGCATTTCAACGCAGACAATGCTAAAAGAAGTTGCCCTTGTATGCTTATTTGACCGACAAGTCTCACGCCTCATATTGAAGCCCTTCTAGAAACAGAGGACAGACGAAACTTGTCCTCGCTCTAGGATCTGCTCCGTGTCTATTTCGCTTCTTTATTGTAAACTAATAGCACCACAACGCGTAATACTTTACGACCCCTCTAAGGACCACTTTAAATAATGCTTCCTGCGTATTGCGCTGCTATATGTACAATATTTTTATACGATCAATAGTAGAAGTGCCTCCACGCAGCCAGGTACAGATTGGTGCAACGTACTCCTCTCATACGAAAGGACGCTATGCAAATATC
The DNA here is from genome assembly GCF_055824585.1 of Amblyomma mixtum. Taxonomy (NCBI): domain Eukaryota; kingdom Metazoa; phylum Arthropoda; class Arachnida; order Ixodida; family Ixodidae; genus Amblyomma; species Amblyomma mixtum. The sequence continues at coordinate 127,393,139 of NC_143018.1, read as the reverse complement.
GCCGTTCGTCTCCGTAGAGCACCCTGACTGCTTCATCAATCCGTGGCTTGGTACCATGTTTCACATGCGTACGCAAAAAGCATGTCACATCTACAGGCACATTCTTCAAATGTGAAACGGCTTCAAATGCAAACTCGTGTCATTTAGCCCAAAACGTAATCCTCTCCTCTTCTCGTATATTATCTCGCACGTCATGGTAGAATTAGCTCAGACCTACAAATACCTCAGAGTAACATTGACCAATGATTTAACCTCGAACTGGCATGTCACTAAACTCATATCATCTGCTAACAGAAGCCTTGGATTCTTAAAACGACATTGACATCATGCGCCACAAAACCTAAAATTACTTGCCTACAAATCACTTGTCCATTCTAAATTAGAATACGCCTCTGCTATTTAGGGTCCCAACCAAAATTACCTAATAAATTCCCTAGAGGCAGTACAAAATCGAGCCACAAGATTCATACATTCCTGCTATTCATATAATGTCAGTATATCATCACTAAAAGCAGAGGCAAGCATTTTGCGAAGATGCCCGCGCCAAAAAAAAATGGTATTTACCTCGAATTCCACGTCTTAAATGACCTCGTCATTTGCTTGCAATACACATTTCGCCGTTACATTTGGATGCAATTGATTTATACTAGGAATGCGATGTTGTAATAGCGAAAAGTACTAACGTAACTGTGCCTCGCAGAAAAATAAACATGCTGCTTAAACTAACTGGGAACAGTCTTGCTATCCACGCAGAGTGTCAAAGGATAATTGCCGAACGAGCCGCTTACCCCCATACTATGTGCTACTGCAGTTTAGAATATCCTTAGTTTTTTGCTTCTGCTGTACTGTCTTTTGCGGGCAATCTCTATAGGTCACGTTTAGAAAATGACTCTCATGCATGCCTTATGTCACTGGACGCCTGAATCTAGATGGATCGTATATGGACTGTATAGTCGCGGAGTGGCACGGGCTGTGAGAGGCGTCGTAGTACAAAGGTCTTGATTCCCTGGCTTGTCGGCGTCGTATTACTAGTATGTGCCTGTTTCATAAATGTTATTTGAGCTCACTTCGTCGCCCGCCCTACATCAACCCGCCGGCACGCATTTGCCTCCGCATTGGTCATCCCCTTAAAGTAGCCCGGCCGTGTACGCGTACAACTACATTTGCATCGTAATTCTTTCCACGCTCAGCCAAGGACTGGAACAGCCTTCCACATGACATCGCCGCAATCACCTGCCCATTTCCGAACTGTTTAGCAAATGACTTTAACAGCGAATAATTTATGTACCTTACGTATTTTCTTTGTTTATTCAATCTGCTTTTGAGATCTCACCCACCCCTCACGTAATGCCCCCAATCCTGGAGGTCTTTAAGGTAATAAAGTATCAGTCCCTATCTTAGCTACCACGCTCCTTACGCTTCACGGCGTCGAATTCAAAATTTGAAGCACCACGTACTCGCTGTCTTGAAAAGAGAGGAAGCCACATCGGCTGTCTGGCATCGAATGATTCCAGCGTGCGCTTTACGACAGGTGCGGACATCCCGTGGCCGCTACAGCCGCCGTAAGGAGCCTCACTGTTCCTGGCTACGGTGCGAAACGAACATGCATTTCCGAAGAGAAGTATGCTACAGCAAGAATTTCATGTATATTCTGGTACGACCCGAGCAAAAATTCGACTTCTCCCCGCTAATGGGAACGAATTTCTACAGCCTCCGGCTTTCCATGATTGAACACAAAAATAATTTACACCTCCTCGCATGCGGGAGGCGCGAGGTTCGATCCCGAGTTCCACCGGGTACTCAAGGGTAATACAATGGGTACAAGCCCTCCCCTGCCTAGTGCTCGGACTCTTTAAAGTGAAATGCATCGGAAATGGGTCTTTGACCCTATCTTGAGCAGAAGAAAACCTTGAGCTGTGGTGCTCTTCGGCATCACACGCCTTTCCGCAATAAAAGTTCATCATCATCATCATCAAAGATAATTTCCATTCGCAGGTCAAAGCTTTCTTTCGTAATTTTCTCTCTGCTCTCCTCTATGGACATCTGGACTAATAGACACATGCAGCAACTTCTCATGAAACATATTTAGTTAAATAAATACTCGATAAAATTCGCATTTAAATCAGAATTACAAATAATTGCGTGGTTCAGCGCGAGTAACATGGCAGCCATTTGGCCTCTCGGAGCTCAAACTACGTTTATACAAATGAACCAAATTTGTAGGCTTCTAAGATCCCTCTTATTGTGGCATATTTCTTGAATAGCTTACTTGGAGCAATCGTTTGGAGCAAGAGTCGTTCGATCTTTTTTCTAACCCGAATTCTAAGATTAAGTTATTTCTATCATCTTTACCTATGTGAAGTGTGTAGCATGTTTTTAGCCTTTCCTAATTAACGTTTTTTGATGACTACTGTTTATGTCTATTCGCATTCATTTTCGAAACTTTCTTTGTGTTGAGTGACTGGTCAAAGGTTGCTAATACTTTGTTCCTTTATTTATTTACTTTTTTTGACCTGTCAAACACTTGTGCCACAAAGGTATCATCTGTCTGCCAATTTGTAAGGGGGCAGGACCTGCTTCAAGCCATTGTCACGGCTTTTTGTCCTGTCTCTTCCTCTGAAGAAGGAAATAAAAGCAATTGAATTGAATTGAATTCATAGCACAACTTTATAGGAGACTGCAGAATTGGTTCGTTGTTTTTTTAATGCCTAACAGGCCAATATGCATTAAAATGTGCGCGGGGCCCGTCTGGCGAGGGTATAGAGACCGCTCTGCCTTTCTTGATCTTATTCCTGGGTATTTCGTCCCTAGCTTTGATTACATGACGCAACGCTGCGAAGCTACTTGCTCCGCAGTTCTATCCGACTGATGTAAGCGCCTTTAATGTTTCAGCTTACAAAGCCCCTGGGGCGCTTATCAAATTTCGAGGGACACGGAGCGAGTTTTCAAGCACGTTAAAGAATGTTGTTTTTAGCAAGACATTAAGCAGTACTGTGCACTCGGCTCGCGTTGGCCTTATTGGTTGCGTGGAATCATCACCACGGTATGACTGCTTCACAAGAACAATTCAATTTATTTGCAGCCTAGGCACTGAAACATTTTTTCTTGCAAGGGAAAAGGTAGGCAGTTAAGGCGAGCACTTTTAATTGCAATTCGACATACGTATGCGTAGTAAAGTCGGAAACATCAGTATCGGTAATTTCAGTTTCCGTTAAATTCTTATTGATTAAAAGTTCAGTGGTTATTTGTTGCCACTCGCTGAATGTGGCATCATCATCATCAGCCTGACTACGCCCACTGGAGGGCAAAGGCCTCTTCCATGTCTCTCCAATTAACCCTGCCCTTTGCCAGCTGCGGCCACTGTATCCTCGCAAACTTCTTAATCTCATCCGCCCACCCAACTTTCTGCCGCCCCCTGCCACGTTTGCCTCTGGTAATGCTGCTGGTAATGCTGAATGTGGCAGTTACTAGCAATGTGTCCGTGCTTTTTATTTGCCGTGCTCGACACAATGCAGAGCGTACCACAGAGCTGGATGAGCTGTACACCGAATCCAGCACAGCGTCTAGCAAGTTCACCCGGAGAAGCCACTTCTGCTCGACCAGGCGTGCGCGGACAACGCTCTCCTGCAGAGCATCCTCCCAAGCGTACATCTTCACCAGGCGAATGGTGGAGAGAAGGTCCGAGGTTGCCTTCAGACGCTCCTCGCGAGCAGCTTGTGCCGCAGTCTGCAGGGAAACCACGAAAGGAACAACGCTAAATACGGGGTTTTCAATTGGTTATGTTCAACGTTCAGTCTTGGCCAATGCTAATAGAACCTTTCGTAAAAAGAGTAAATATTAAAAGCAATCATACAATGTTGGCCAGTGAACTTCGCATGGGTCAGTTCTAGAACCCCTTTAATTTTGCTTAAATGTCATTTAGCTTAATCGAAATCAATTCATTCATTGGTGCCGAGATTTTCATCATGCGGGTGACAGGCTTTTAGTATTCCTATGCCTAGGACCGAATTTTTGTTTGGAAACCTGTATGAAGACTGTTGAAAAGCTTGGTTTTTCTCGCAATGTATCGTCTAGGGAAGCAGTAGATGACCGCTTAAAATGTGTTTCTGAGTGCGTAGATGTAGGTCATTGTGAGACTACCAAAGGACAGAGTAACCGGTTCCGTTCCTTGGTAAACTATCTGTGTGATAGGCAGCTTCGAGCGGTGCAATCGGACAAAGAAGGGTTTTTTGTTGTCTTATAGGAAGACCTTTATGCCCAGAAAGCCTGCCATACTGTGATGAAGAATTTCAGGACCACCAAGGTAAAACTAGCACGTTGTAAACAGATGGCAGAGGCTCTGCTGCTTAAATTTAATTTAGAAGGGCTAGCAAAGAAGGTGAAAGATGCCGAGCTGGGGTTCTGGAAACCTTCTTTGCGGCCAAGACACATAATCCAGAGATTCCGTTCAGGGCAATAGTTTCCGAGCACCGCTCTTGGCAGTTGCAAGTTGAGCGCCGTGTGTGTCTTCTCCCCGTTCTTGTCCTGTGTCCTTGCGCTGTTTTATTTCGCGATGCATAACCAACTCGCCCAAAGTGCCATTTTACTGCAGTTCATTTTTAGTATTCCGTCTCGTTAAGTATGATCAAGCCGTCGGTAAACTATAAACGGACGCTGTTAATGTGACGCGTGTGTACTTTAATAAATTCGGTTCGGCTAATGTAATTCAGAATAAACTCTGTTTTCACACATCTTTGCAAGTTATTCATGAAGCTATGCCACTATTTTATGAACTTCACTGGTTTACAGGTGAGCAGTGAACTTCATCAGCCATCATTCCTGACCAGACGGTACGCCGTCAAACCATCGACTATTCCAGTATTTCTTCTTGCTCCTAGATGCATCACTTGTGCTCCTATTCCGTCCTTTTGAAGTGTTAATTTGTTAATTGTTCAGGTGTTCGTTTTCATTGCAGCATGCCTTCGAAGGTTTCAAGTTTCAAGTTTCAAGTTTATTTAAAACGCACATAGTAATACATATACAATAAAATCAGTACAGAAGGAGGTCCCATAGTACACGACTGTCGGGGGGACCTCCTAGAACAAATCAAGTGGGGCAAAATTGCAAAGAATGGAAGGCAGTGTATCAATTAGCATAAATAAACAATCTACAAAAAAATTTACAATGTTATGTGTGAAAAACGGAACAAAAAGTATATACAGCAACGACTTTGAAACATAATGCAAAGAAAATGAGACTTTAAACAAGGATTACTACTGTTTAGGCATGCGAACTACACAGGAAATTAATTAAGTACTCTTTAATGCGGTGATGAAATGAGTGAACAGTAAACGACGCTTTAATTTCACATGGCAAAGTATTCCAACAGGATATGCCGGCAAATATTGTGGTAAATTTTCCATAATTAGTCCTCACTTTAGGTAGAAGAAGATTATTACGCTGTTGAAACCTAGCAGAATTAGTATTTATAAGCTGATCAGGAAAGCCATCAATATGAGCATGATGATTAATTACCTTGTAGATAATGATGGATAATTTCACAGTGAATAACTGTTGAAGTGGAAGTATGCGCAAGCTATGATAAAGTGGTAAAGAGTGTGTTAGGAATGAACTGAATGACATGAGCCTGATGGCCTGATTCTGAAGGCGCTGAAGTCTTTCAATGTGAGTGAAATATGCATTTCCCCAGCAAGACAAACAGTAGCTAAGGTGACTGTGGATATATGCATAATATAATGAACGTAAGATGTGCGGTTGAAAGTATGCACGTGTTTTGATTATGATATGAATGCCGAAGGAAACCTTATGCATGAGTGATTGGACATGGAGATGAAACTTCAAGTGCTTATCTAAAGTGACCCCAAGGAATCTGAAAGATTCGGAAATATGCAGTGCATGGTTATCAAGTGTTAGTGATGGTGGAATATTTATGATTCTGAGAGGAGAGTGAAATAGCATGAAAGTTGTTTTTTTGGGGCTCATTTGCAGCATGTTATTTTTGCACCACTGGCTGATATTATTTAGGTCTATGTTAAGTTTATGCTGAAGTGTGGTGGTGGATTTGTCTGAAGCGTAAATGGTTGTATCGTCCGCATATAATACGCATTTTGTGTGGTTTAGTGCGATAGGTAGATCATTAATGAATAGTAAGAACTGTAACGGTCCCAGTATTGATCCCTGCGGAACACCTTGGTTTATAGTCTGAGAGGTAGAAAAAGTGTCGTTTATAGCAATAACTTGTGATCGATTACTTAAATAACTGCATATGAACTGAAGAGGTGGACCGGAAATACCAAAAGATTCTAGCTTATGAACAAGTATGCGGTGGTTAATTGAGTCAAAAGCTTTTGTTAGATCGCTGAAGATTGCTCCTACAATTAAGCCATTATCAATGGCTTGTTTGGCATTTTCAATGAAATTTATCAGTGCTAGATCGGTAGAATAACCCTGTCTGAAGCCAAACTGTTGAGGAGATAAAAGTTTAAATTTAGTAAGGTAGTTCATTATACGCGTGCAAAAAAGCTTCTCAATTACTTTGCTGAAAAAAGGGAGAATGCAAATGGGACGGTAATTATTGATGTAGTTGCGATCACCTGCCTTAAAAATTGGGATAATTTTACCAGTCTTCAGACAATCTGGAAACACACCTGCCTTGAACATTTTGTTAATTATTATGGTGAGAACTACGTTTGAGAACTACGTTTGTGAACGTCAGTGCGAAACAGCATATCTCCTGTTTGCGCAAAATGCAAAATATGCATGGAAAAACGCGCGGACAACATAAAGTGAACGCCTTCGTGATTTCTATATGCGAGGAGTACATGGCTTGTCAACAAGTGTTTTTTTTTTCGTTTAGTTTTATCTGCACTTAGTTTGTTTCTGTTTTCTCTTCCTTTATGATACAAGCTGGGGTCAGCCTTTCAGTGTGACCTACGCGTTATATGCACTCTGTAAATAACTCAGAGGCAATCTTTTGACTTGAGCAAGCATTTATACGTAATTCGGTGTACCGTAAACGAGGCAGATATGAATAATATTATCTCCATACAATTCGGGAAAGACCTTTACTCGCTTTTTGTTCAATCTGTGTCTGTGAGCGGCCACAGTTTTATTCTTGTGGTGTGAATTCGCAGCTTTCATTGAGCACTAGTACTAGCCGAGTGGCTAAGTGCCTGTTCAGAAAGAGTTTATTAGTAGCTGCTCTATGATGAAACACACACGAAGCGCATAAAGCCCTTAAAAAGGATTTCCAGTTAAAAGCGTCGAGAGAGTCCTGAGAGGTCATGCTCAGTTCACACACGCCAGCGTAAGCCTGCTAGACGATGTACCAGGTGCTAAGCGGTTGACCTCAGCGATATGGAACAAGGTCCACTGCATAGGTTGGAGGAGCTCCTTTGAGGCTCATATACCACTTTGTTCTTGATCTGTGTTCAGCTGACTATAACTGTATTAGGACTAGCTGAAGCACCCGCTGGAACATGACGACCAGAAGGTACACAGCATGTTTCTCCATTTTCAGCGTCTATACCATATTGGTCGTCAAAACGTCATAATGGAAGTGAGGGGTGCTGTCTAAAGTGCGTCAAAAGATTCCATATTTTATGCTTTGGAAGGTAAACAACAGGGTCCCAATACTTGCATTGTACGTAAGACTTCGAAGAACACATACAAAAAGCCATGCAGATGTGACGTACTTCTTGACTTTTTTATGGCGGACAACAATGCGAAAACATCTATTCGGAGCAACAGTGGTAAACTGTTGAAAATTACTTTGCGGTTTCCGACTGAATAATGTATTGTTAGGGTGTTTCTGGGATTTAAAAATATAAACATTATAACCCTCTTATGGCGCAGAAATCAAAGCGAAATTCAGTTCATAAAGGTCAAGGAAGGAAGAAACTGTAATGTGAGAGATTATTTTATAAAACTTCCTTTCATGCTACATTTCTCCTTCAGCATATACCTTCCATTCTTTTCACTTCCATTCCCGCAAGAAAGAATGCATTGACGGGCATGGGAATCACAGCTGTAGACGAGAGGCCTGCTTTTATTTGTTAACATACACCGTTTTTGTTGTGTTCACAGTGCAAACTCTGTGTATGATTTTCCGTTGGTATATGATTCCTTTATTAGTATCCGCGCTGCAGCTCTCTTTGTTTACACCTGATAAGTGATGCATGCTAAGATTACGGGAACGCTCAGGTCACCTTAACAATGGAATGCGGCAGCATTAGAAACAAACTTTGCTGCTACACGTTTATGTGTCTTTGTCCATTCTTTTTCCCCGCGGTGGCTCAGTGGTTATGGTGCTCGGCTGCTGACCCAAAAGACGCGGGTTCGATCCCGGGCGCGGCGGCGGAATTTCTTTGGAGGAGAAATTCTAGAGGCCCGTGTACTGTGCGATGTCAGTGCACGTTAAAGAACCCCAGGTGGTCGAAATTTCCGGAGCCCTCCACTACGGCGTCTCTCATAGCCTTAGTCGCTTTGGGACGTTAAACCCCAAAAACCAAACCAATCTTTTTCCCCATACACAATGTTGTCACTGTGATGTCATGTGATGCGAATTCTAATGTTGTCGCGTTAAAAATGTTCCCTATCAAAGTATCATCCCCTCACCCAGAACCGCTTCTGCACGGGCGCCACGATGAAGGGCAGGCTGACCACGAACAGAATCCATGCGAGGCAGCACAATGCTGGAACACAGCCCACCCTTGCGGCCAGCATCCAGAGGAGGAAAGGCAAAGTCAGCATGCCCACCATGGGAATGGGCGCCACGAAGACCAGGCCGCTGAGCTGGATGCAGTCGACGCCCAGTATCGAAGTTATGCGGCCAGCAGGGTACCGAGCACGAGTGCTCGAGGTCATCGTGGTCACCTGTCGGATTAACGACGGAGTCTTAGTGCCTTTACAATATCAACGGACTACACTTGAAGAAATAATTTTCTGGCGGGAATTTTCACGTGAAGTGACCTTATTGAGACGGCAATTTGCAACTCGTGGCAGTGCCTCCTTGACTGCACAATAAGCTGCCTTATATGAATATTTAAAGAAGGGAATTGCGCTAAAAATACACGGACGAGAAAGGACATGGACGTGCCTCGTCCGTGTGTGTCTTTTTAGCGCACTTCCCTTCTTTAAGTACGTACGACCGACTCGCCCAACAACGTGCTCTCTTGAATTATATAGATATAATATGGAAAGTGATAGTTATTATAAATACCTACTGCGCTCGTGAACCAGTGTTCTAACGGGTGTTAACGACGTATAATATCACATACAGCCAGTGTATTGAGAACATGCCAGCAAGGTAAGACCACAAACGAAAAGAAGGAAGACATCAATTTGCAACTATTAAGTATTAATCATAACATATTTCGGCAAGCTGTGGTCCGCATTCTAAACGACTAACTGCAAATTGCAGATCAAGTTATCATTAGAACAATCGTTAACAAATCGGATGCACAAACAGAGGTTTTCGGAACGTTAATTTAGTATAGAGCTGTGTTAGGGGGAAATGAAGAATTTCGATGGAGGCCAAATTCTAGAGGCCCGCGTACTGTGCGATGCCAGTGCACGTTAAAGAACCCCAGGTGGTCGAAATTTCCGGAGCCGTTCACTATGGCGACCCTCATAGCCTGAGTCGCTTTGGGACGTTAAACCCTAATAAACCAATAAACCAACCAATTAATAACATTATTGCGGCACTACCTCTTTATCTTTATAGTGCGGTCTACTTTCTCCGATGTGTAGTGTGGCTGCTTTAGATAAGTGTTTGTATCAATGCCAGGACAATCACCGTAAACAATCACCGTAAACAATCACCGCACAACGAAGTAGCCACAACGTTCTCGAATATCGCAGAATCGGTTCCGCATGGGACCGATCATTCAATATAAATCTTGCCGCGTTTCACTTCACGAAGTGATAGAGCCGCGTGCTGGCGGCGTTGAGCATGAAGAAAAAAATATGACAAAGCTTAGCGGCAGTATTTGCGTTACTCGAAAAAAAAAACTACCTTCCGCTATGGAAATGCCAAAAGTCCTTAGAATTCAAAGTGAACTACCCAAAGGCAATGCGTGGCAACAGTCTTTGAATTTCTTGTGATCCAAAAGTTCCCTATTGCCCATTAATTCCACGGCATCATGCCATTATGCTGTCAATTGAAAACTGGCCACCACCAATGAACTGAGATTTAATGCCCTTTATTTGAGCATCCTTTCAATTTTCTTCCAATATCCTCCCTAAACAACCGGGCTGAAAATCCCGCCACTGGAGCGAAAGGGTCATACATTTCGAGTAATAAAACAAAGCAAGACGGCAACGGCATGATTCATAACTAGTCATCTTCCAACTGCCAATACGTTGCGCTACACTGCACTACGGCACGACACGTGAATATCGCCGCCGTGGTGGGTTAGTGGTTATGGTTCTCGGCTGCTGACCCGAAAGACGCGAGTTCAATCCGGACCTCAGCGGCCGCATTTCGGCGGAGGTGAAATTCTAGAGGCCTGTGTACTGTGCGATGTCAGTGCATGCTAACGAGCCCCAGGTAGTGGAAATCATACGGAGCCTTCCACTACGGCATCCCTCATAGCCTGAGTAACTTCGGGACGGTAATCTCGATAAACTAACCGACCACTTTGAAATCTAACCAATTCTCGGCGTGAAACCTGCAGCTAGGTCGCACTCTGAGCGCGTTTCCTTCTAATTCGAAAATTCCAGAAGTTAGATGTCTGCGACTTAAACATTCATTGCAGCTCCTTTCAGACTTCCTAGTATTTTCATCGACATTTGGATTCCTGGCAAGAGGTACAATAACCGTTTCTTCTTCCATTTCTTGCTGCTCGTATTACTTTCCCAGCGCACGTAAGCATTGATACACACGGCTTTCCGCCGCCTAGAAGGAAACTTGCAAATTACAGGAAAGCTGACTTACACGAAGGTTTCCTCCAACCGAAAACTCTCGTTCACAGACCACGTTTTCACTTTCTGCCCTGCTGACTGAAGGGCTTAGCGCAAGGGGAAATAAGTCGGTCGCCCTTCACTGCATCCGAAAAGGTGAGAGGGTCTTCACCTAATCTGCGTGAACCTGAAGCCCCGACCGTCGCTACATCTTGACGTAGAGTGGAAAGCAAAGTCGTCGGAAGGTTACAATGATGCATCCTCTTGACGAGTACCTCTCTCGACCAGCTCTTCGCGTTCGCACCGCTGCTGTATTATGTCCTTTCAACAAGTTCCCTCTCATACAGATAAAGGGGCACCTTCTTAACAAGAATGCGAGATTGCCATCACTGAACGATTGTTTTCGGCTTGAGAATCGTGCATTTGTCAATGCCGGCATCCATGACTATTTAGCGCCGCGGTAATCCGCGCAGTTCATTTCCTCATGAATATTTTAGAAGTGTGAACCCAATTAGTACGACTGACATTGCGGCTGGTTGAGCATACAAGTGAAGGGAAAAGAGGTGGTTGTTATGGCATACATAACGCAAGCTAACAGCCACCGAAACCAAGGAGCGCAGAGGACATCCATAATTTTTTTTTTCATATTTTTAGTGTTTCATCAATGGGAGATTAATAAAATCTGAAGAAAAAACAACCACATGCCGGCGGTCGCATTCTGATAAACGATCTCCGAATTTCGTGTCCGGTGCATTGCCAATGGAGCTATGGTGACGGCTGCCCAATCTGCTGCTTTTGGGGGTATTTATGTGAAGTGTAAGCGAACCTTGAGAGTGTTCACCAGCGCCACCCTCGACTACAGCTGCGGACGTGGTACGTCCTGTGGAACGTGGTCGAACGATGAGAGCGGAAGCTGTGAGAGAGCTCTCGTGTGGTACGTATGCAATCAATGCTGTCCAATCTGCTGCCTTTAGGGGTATTTATGTGTTGTGTAAACGTCCTTATTACAGCGAGAGCTACGTAGGAACGTGGTCGAACGGTAAGGGTAGGAGCTGAAAGTAGGAGGATAAAGGGTAAACGATAAAAATGAGATTTTAATGTGTTTTATTGTTCTCTATTCACTGAAAAAAATGGAAAGGGTTCTCATCTGTCTATCCTTTAACCGGAGGCTGAAGAGCGCTCTCAAGCTGAAATTTAAGCTCATAGATTTTTCAGCGCAACGGCACACGGCCAAAGAAAAGAAGCAGGAAGAGAAGAAGGGCGAACACAGCGCCGACTGACAACTGTTTATTTTGTAACGCACATACAGCTTAAATACACTCAAACCAGCCAAGCACACACCGTGCAAGGCAAACAAGAAAAAAGACAAGAAAAAAGACTCGCATCACATCTGTATCTCAAAAACTTTGAAAGGAACACCTTTTCTGCAGTATACAAAAGAACTGAATTAGCGGGTAGCACTAGAGTGTGACCCCAGCAGAAGTGAGTGTCTTGTTTGGTGCGGTTCCGCCGTCGTGGGGGAGTGTGAAACGCGTTTGCAAACTCTTAAGGTCTGAACTGTGGAGAAAAGTAAGCTTATAGAGCGACTGGCTACGCGCGCTATGTTTCGCGTGTTTCCCGGAATGGATTGCTGAGATGTGGTTTCATCACCTCAGAAGTGAAGCTGCAAGACTGAAGGAGGTTCGGTGGAACAAGAACCTGAAATGAATTTTTGCTACCTCGAGGAAGCCTAAGCAACAAGAGCGGAGCAAGGGGGAACTTGGTGTGATGGGTCCCTGCCAACATCTCGAACTTGCCTGACAAGGGTCCAAAATTCAGTCTGGAACCTTGTGTGCACCCTCATGAGCTTGTGGGCCTCAAACGGCGCCTAGCCGAGACGGCAGCTCAGGAAAATCAGGGACGTTGCCTTTTAGATGGCATAGGTTCTCTGGCACAGAACATCAAGTTTGAGAGACAAGTCTAAAAAATATTTGACTAGTATCGTGAATTTTTTCACTGATAATGAGTTTTGCCTTTTCCACACGGATAAAGTCACTGGTTCTGTTGCCATGCCTAGAGCCATGTTTAATGAAAAAGCTTTGCAAGCAGTGAGGAAAAATTTCGTAGCAGTGAAGAAACGTGACACCCAGATTCAAGGCGAATTCGCGGATTTTGGCAAGCGTTTAGAGCTACTGCCGCTTGCTAAAGCAATTACAAATAGTGTAAGTCGTGGCTTACAGGTGTTTTTCAATGTGAAGACCCATAAAGCTGATGCGCCGCTCCGTAAGTTTTAAGTGAAAGGGGAACATGGCAGATTAATGTCAGCAGATTCCTTCAAAGAGTGTTGAAGGACCTCAAGATTAATGACCCTTTTATAGCGAGAAGTTCTATGGATGTAGTTCAGTTCCTAAAGGACAACCAAGATATAAGATATGCCTTTTCGGTTGACGTTGACGACCTTTTTTATTCCGTTCCACATCAAGGACTGTTTGCTGCTGGCAAGGAATGTATTGAGGATAACGGACCCGGTTCAGTTTAAGAATACGTCGGGGATGACTTTAGAAAACTTTTTAGCGCTTTCAGAATTTTGTTTGTGTAGTACGTTTATCGCCCTTGACAATAAGTTTTATCTGCAAAAGAAGGGTTTGTAATGGATCATGCGTTGCCCGGTTTTATGTGATATCTTTTTAGCGTGCATTGACCGCCATTTGCATGATCATTTCAATCGTTCTAAGACTGAATGTGTTAAAAAGTGTTTCGTTACGTGGATGACTTTTCAATTGATTTAAACAAATATGCGTTATTCCCAATGAGGATACACTATGAGTGTTCTGCATAACTTCGAAAAGCATGGCAGGGGGCTCACTTTCACGTACGAGCTCCCGATTGGAGACAGCCTGCAGGTCTTGGATTTAAGTGTTAGGTTCATCAATAAGCATGTTTTCTGGTCTTACTAGCCCAGAGCACAAAAAGAGCTACTGCTTTATAATTCATCCCATTCGAAAATTGTGAAGAGAGGGATCGCTGAACTCTGCTTAGAGTCTGCACTCCGAAAATCATGTGTACATGATATGCAAGATAGTTTCGAGAATCAATTGGCTAGGCTTGAGGCCGCCGGTTTCCCTGGGTCGGTTGTTGTCACTGCTGCAGAAGCGCTCTCGAAGAAGTTGAAGCCTGGAACTGGCAAGGAGGCAATAACCCCTCCGCAGGCGAAAGTAAGGCATGAAGTGATGCCCTACGTGCACAAAGTATCCCGTGGCCTCAAAAAGGTGGCAAACCGGCACAACGTGCCGTTGGTCTTGTCAGCCCCTCGGAAGCTTGGCCAGTTAGCCCCCCCCCCCCCCCCCCCCCTTGACGTGTGGCAGGCCGTACATCGGGCAAACGGGCGCTGCATCAACGACCGGCTCAGGGAGCACGCAAGAAACCTAAGGAATGGGGAAGGTGCTACCCTTGTCGAGCACTGCGCTACCTGCAAGGATTGTACACCGGTGTTTTCGGGAGTGAGGATTCTGAGCAGAAGCAAATTAAAAACAACCCGTGAAACGATCGAGGCGTATTATATTCAGAAAGCAGGGTCAGAATGTGTCAGCGATACTTCAGTTCTTTTGTATAATGCAGAAAAAATGTTCTTTTCAATGTTTTTGCGATAAATATGTGACGCGAGTCTTTTTTCTCTTTTGTCTTGTTTACCTTGCGCGGGGCGCGCCTGAGCCGGTCTGAGTGTATTTAAGCTGTGTGTGCGTCCCTGAATAGACAGTTGACAGTCAGCGCTGTGTTCGTCCTTCTTCTCTTTCTGCTTCTGTTCTTTGGCCGTGTGCCGTTGCCCTGAAGAATTATGAGCTTAAATCAAGAATACCAACTAGCCCAAGAACTAACTCTACTTTCTTTGATTAGCAAAAAATCTTTGATTACCATAAAAAATTAGGCCAATAGAACAAGTAGGAACTTTAAAGAATACATAGAAAGAAAAAGCAATGCTTTAAGCTTACTTTATTGTCGCTCAAAAGAGAAAAAAAAATATGCGTCTATTGTGTTCAAATATGTCTCAGCAATGTTAGTAATAACATTGCTAGTATGTTGGTATTAAGAAAGGACAGAATTGAAATTTAGCTGAGCTTTTTATTGTACGGAGAAAGGAAGCCAGAACAAAACCAATTTAACGTGAACTTCGTTCAGTCAGAAGAAAGGAAGAGTCCTAAGGAAGGCTATACAGGGAACAGAAAGTAAAATCAGAGGAAGTAGAAAGGCTAAATTTTTTTTTATAAGTGTTTTCGCCAGCCTATCCTTTCTTTACAAGCATGCGCATACCCGGCAGAAGACGAGCGCAAAGACAAGTCAGTGGGTAATTCTTGGCCAATCTCCCTGTGTGGGATGGGCCATTGTACGAGGATAACAACATATGCCACTCCAGCAGAGGACAACAACAACATTGACAGTAAAACGAGGAGCACTTTCTTGGTTAAACTGGGGCCCAGAAACATAGACCCGAAGAACAAACAAGGAAGAAGGGCGACAAGATAATCGGAGTTGGAGTTCTATAAGTTCCTAAAGAAGAAACAGGTGGTTTTTTATGTGGACGCGTCCAGGTACATAATGGAGGAAATTGCGAGGGTGGTAGCTGCAGAAAATGCCGAAAGGAAAATAATCACCACAAAGACAATATAGGCAACAGAAGAGATCGCCATAGCTCTACCGCTGACTGAGGCCAATCGGCAGGGACTGAGTTACTCTATAGCGACGGATTCCCAAGCTGCAACTAGGATATGCAGAGATGGAAGGATCGGCCGCAAAGCCGCGAGGATTCTCTCCGAACAAAAACAACACAGACAAGGAACTAAGAACACAAACATTTCAAAGCATCATCATTTGGGTCCCCAACACTGGTGTTGATGGAAATGTCATGGCAGACACCGTTGTTCGAGTGTTCACGAACCGGAGGGCTGGTCTGCCGGTCGATCCCTTCAGCACCCCAGAATCTTACAGGGAGACAATGAAGGCGTTGTTGGGAGCGCGCGAGAAGCATTCAGTTCCGGCGGACAACCTCAACAGAAAGCATGCCATCATGCTCAGACGGCTGCAAACGAACGCCTACTCATGCAGAGCCATATATCATAAAACGTGGCCGAATGGATACGTGAAAGAGTGCATGTGGTGTGGGGTATACGCGATGACGTACCACCTCACCTGGGGCTGTAAAAAAAGCCCTTCACTACCCAAGATACCTAGTCCTAGCGAAGAGCTGTGGGAGGCCTTTCTGACTGAATTCAAACCGCGTACATAGGTTATGCTGGTTACGAGGGCCTAGGAGGCGGCGTAGGGCAATGGGATCTGGAATAGGGAAGACCGACCACTTAAGCTCCAAATCTATCTCTTCCCCCACCCTCCATCCCCTATGCTTCTATTACGAAATCAATGTTTTTACTACTACTGATCCAGCTCACATCCATTAATTCCTCAAATCTGTACACGTAAGATGTATTTGTTATGCCGAAGAAAGAGAAATACAGCCCGATGCACGAGTAACTTGCGCTACCTGTTTGTCTATGATGTTTAATGGAAACAGACATCATTCAATCACAGACTGCCATATAATACGTTGTTGCTAACCTTTAAAGAATTATTCACTCTTGGAGCCCAAAACGAACTTATTATAATATTACCATACATTGCGACTGAAAGTAATGAAAAAAATTTCGCGTTCGATTCGGCTAGCACCTAGTCAAGTAGGCTAACTAAACTTTTTCGTGCAGGAAAATTTTAATTTATTTGATTTACTTGTTTCAAAAGTACTTCCAGTCTTCGCAGAAGGCCTTTGGAAGTAGTGAGCGTAGATTGTGAAGAAATTACAACAAAGCAGACAAAAGCGCAAGAAGACGTGATAATAACAACAGTATTGTCATCCACCTGATTGAGCGGATAAACACTAAGAAAGAAAAAGAAAAGGAAAATGCTTTGTACAAGCTTGCACTTTTCAGGCATATACGAAAAAACTGACTCAAAACCCGAGAACACTGGCAACAGCTTGCTTTGGCAGATAAACACTAAAGGAAGACATTCCCTCTTCCGTCAGCAAACACACAAAGCCAACCCCAAATATTGATGAGTGAAGTAATAACACATGAAGCCCTGCGCGAACCAAAACACTTAGGTTGAGCAAACGCATGCACTTCAGTTATGACTAACAAGATTCGGCAGTCAGGCATTCCACGGCGTCAGAAGGAACAGTGTTCCACTGACGGTTGGTTAATGGAAAGAAGGAATTTCGGAAGGCGTCTGTTCGGCACCTCTATTCTTTTAATTTTTTGGAATGGTTTGTACGTATACATCACCGTATAACAGGCTCAATATAAATGCTACTGTCTATACTTAGCTTGCTATAGTAGAGTACACTCTTAGAACTAAAGGAGTGCAGAGGAGTGCCCAGAACACACTTTGAAGGAGTATGCGCTTGTCCCATATTCCACTCCTTTTTCCAGAATAAAATTACTCCCTCTGGACAAAGAGTGATCCAACACCTACTCAAGGAGTACTGTACTACTCCTGCAATAGAGTACAGGCACTCCTCCGAGGGAGTAAAGCTACCACATTGAAACAGCATCCTACTACTCTTTCAGGTACAGTTCCAGGACTCCGTTTGTTAGAGTGACTATACTCCTTCAAGGAGTATCAGCCCAGATCTTATTTTACTCCATCAAAACGAGTTTCACGTGTTTTCAATGTATCCTACTAATTTTCTTATTTCACATATTCTTCAGAGCAAGTTGGTCATATGTTTTGCAGGATCCACCTGCGCTACATCTACAAAAGAGTAATGAGCAAAAGGGATTATAATCTTTGAGTAGAATAATTTTTGCTCATACAACTACTTTATGGCTACACTACAGTTTGCACATTAGTATGGCGCTCTGTCTGCGTTGGGAATAACAATGGTTCAAGAAATAATGACACAAATGTACAACACTGATAACTTTTATTTCTCAAGTCATTGCTGTGATTGCTGTGGCTGCCCAAAACACGCTCGGGAGGCGCTCGCTAGGATCAAGCCCCATTAGTGTCTCAAGCAGCAGACAAACCCGCTTTGTTTTTGGGGTGTACTTGACATTAAATGCCAAGAACACTGCCAAAAGCAAAGTAAACCCATCTACCAAATCCACCGCAGTGAGCTGTAAGCGCTCAAAAGAAACTAAGATGCTGGATGATGCCGTAGCTTGCTCGGCTGAGTGAAGGAGCTTTGGCTATGCGTGCATTTCTCCGGGTGCCTGCAAACATGAATGAAAATAATGCAAGTAAGAGTCAATTCCAATGCCCTTTTCATACTATCCTGCATATAACCCCATGGAAAAAAAGAAAGAATACAACTAGAATGTACTGATCGTGTGTGTCATGTCGCCACTAGTGTGTACCTATATTGTGACCAAGTGCAGACACCTTTCATTGCAAACCTTCATTCAGAGCTACAATTTTATGAAGCCCAATACAATTATCACTATCCTAGTCCTTTCAAAAGCTGTGTGCATGTAAAACAAGCACATATTTACCAAATGAAAATTTTAACATGAGCAAGCTCTTCTGCAAGTATCATGATCAGCCTGACTACGCCCACTGCGAGGCAAAGGCCTCTCCCATGTTCTCCAATTAACCCTGTCCTTCGCCAGCTATGTCCACCGTGTTCCTGCAAACCTCCACCCATGGAACTTTTTGCTGCTTCCTGCTACGCTTGCCTTCTCTTGGAATCCACTCCGTTACCCTTAACGACCAGCGATTATCTTGCCTTCGTCTTACATGCCCTACCCAAGCACCCTTTTTTCTCCTGATTTCGACTAGGATTTCTTCAACCCGCGTTTGTTCCCTCACCCACTCCGCCCGCTTCCGATCTCTTAACGTTACGCCTATCATTTTTATTTCCATAGCTCGTTGCGTTGTCCTTAACTTAAGCTGAACCCTCTTCGTTAGCCTCCACGTTTCTGCCCCATAGGTGAATACTGGTAGGATACAGCTGTTGTATACTTTTCACTTGAGGGGTATTGAAAAACTGCCATTCATGATCTGAGAGAACCTGCCATATGCACTCCACCCCATTCATATTCCTCTAGTTATTACCCTTCATGATCCGGATCAGCGGTCACTACCTGCTCTAAGTAAATGTATTCCCTTATCACTTCCAGTCATTTCTAAAACCACACCTATTGTGCTCGACGGTTTCTTGTCACATAATACATTGTGCAGTTTAAAATATAAGGTAACCTTGAATCGGGAAAACACTTAAACCAATGACAGTTTTCTTGCTGCAGAGAAATGGCTGTTGCAATTCCTGTTTCTCAGATACCATTAACTGAATTTCATGCTCTAAAATAGTGAAGGAAAAATTCAAAATTTTTCATCTCAAAGAGGCAAACAACAAATTTCAGTTTGGTTTGGGTTGGTTTATGGGGTTTAATGTCCCAAAGCGACCCAGGCTATGAGAGACGCCGTAGTGAAGGGCTCCGGAAATTTCGACCACCTGGGGTTCTTTAACGTGCACTGACATCACACAGTACACGGGCCTCTAGAATTTCTCCTCCAAAGAAATTCCAGCCGCCGTGGCCGGGATCGAACCCGCGTCTTTTCGGTCAGCAGCCGAGCAAATTTCAGTTGCACATTTTTTTTTTTTTTTTTTAATGATGCATAAGGCATTACTATGCACGGATAACCACACAGTATTCGCCTATGACTGCTAAATAATTTGTAATTAAATATCTTCTCTCTCCTGCTTCACTTTTAAAAACTGAGCAATGGCAATGGCATCAAAGGTCAGTATAAGCCAGGGGAGGCATGAGGAAAACTGCAATATAATTGCGGCTTCGTCATTCATTGTGATTCCGACTCTTAAGGCAGGCTGGCTTTAGCTGTACTAATTAAAATGATGAAGTAGCGATATCGTAGCTTTTTTGTGCCTTCCATAACCTATACTGAACATTGATGTCATAGCAATTGCTATGCTATTGAAACAGGGAAGAAAAGAAATCTGGTTGTAATTATTTAGCGATTGGAGACGAATACTATGCAACAATTCTATGTATACGAATGCCCAGCACGTCGCTACAAAGAACACACATAAGCAAAAATTTGGTGTTTATACTCATTTAAGATAATACTACTTCCCACGCAAGAACACGACAGCCATGTGTAAACTTTTTGCTTTCATAGTAATAAAATCTATCCAGCGACAAGTTAGGCGCAGCATGTCTGCTCTTTATAAATATGCAATACTGACAATGTTTGACACTAGCATTTGGCATGAACGAGAAAACTGTGATTACTTCGCACATTACATGCCAGTCCATACTATTATGCACAATTTAGATTTGCAAATGTAATGTGTAATTCTCTATGACTGCCACGTTAGTGCACTGCAAACCAATGAAGTTGTCTCGCATTTGCAATGTTCTCACTACTTTTATGCAACACTGATCACTTCAGTATATCTGCATCATTCTGTTAGACGGCCACGGGATAGCTAGAATTGAGGCTATTTTATGTGATGGAAACCATTGACTGGACAACAAAGAAGAAAAGCCTCAACTACTGTCCTGGTGCTGGGACGCCTAATAAGAGCTCAGAAAGACTCGGTTTCAATACGCCAGACCCTCCGCATAACATTACCCTGTGCGCAAATACCCCACCCCACCCTAGCTTAATTTCTGTCCACATGCACCAAGGCTCACTGCACCTGTTATAAATATTGCCCTAAATATTGCAATCAAGCTGCCCGTGAATGCATAGGCTATCTGTGCATGGAGAAAGAAAGAAGTTGTTAGGAATGTTTCACACCAAAAACAGAAAAAAAGGCAGCCTGTTTCTCAGAAACAGCTAAGAGCATGAAATGGTGTGTCCAAAAAGATTAGGCTGCTTTGTACTTATTTATGACAACGAGAACTGTCAGAGCTGCGCTTTCAAAAATTCAGGAGCTTTGTGCACAAACGTAGCTTCCGTATGCACGTCTTGCAGCACCAACGCTTCCGAATTGAAACGACCGATGAATATGCACAGGAAAAAGCAAATAGAGAGCGCTTGAATTTAAAAGAAAAGCTACCTTGCACAATCAGAAATTTCACGACAGAACCTTCCAAACAGTGACGTGTACTGGTTGCGGTATACCGAATATATACCTAGCAAATAAGTGTGCGCTTTGTTAACGAGCGGGATTCTGTGGCGGCAATGCTACAGCTCCAATTCCGAAAACCTAACGCTGCAAAAATTGAGTTTTCAAAATACATGCGAATGCACGATACACTTTTGCACGCATTTAGAACTTTCAGTAGTGAAACACAGACAACGAATCTTGTGTATGCGTCTTCCTTGGCTGGTAAAAAAAATTCTTCTATAAGTCTCCAGTTTGCCTGTGTACTCCACAAATTCTAGGATCCCTGTCCGCTACATGTCAAATTTCACTGAAGCGAAAGTAATACAACCGACAGCTGATGATCTGCTAGGGCAACAGGATTTCAAAAGTTTGAGAAGGGCAGTGGGAGTCCAATCTAGGTGGAGTAGTGAAATTTGACTAGTAACAGACAGGGATCCTCCAATCTGTGGAGGAAGCCGGCAAATTGGAGACTTACGGAGGAATTTTTTTACCCGCCAAGGAACACGCATACACAAGAGAACCACAGAGGACTACGGCTTTTACCAGCCCTTGTCCTGTGCGGTTCTCTCTTGTGTATGCGTCTTTTTTGGCTGGTAAAAAAATTCTTCCATAAGTCTCCAATTTGCCTGTGTCCTCAAACAAACCGCAGGATCCCTGTCCACTACTAGTCAAATATTTCAACTCCACCTGGCTTGGACTCCCACCGCCCTTCTCTGTGGAGAAAGGGTGACAGCAGCTGGCAAAGGACAAGGTTAACTGCAGATCAACTGGGGAAGCATTATCCTGCACTGATTTTGACGGCAGGTTCACAAGACAAACAAAATCAACTCGAGGAGCGGGGTGCACATCATGCGACTGAATGTCAATGGCCAGTGAAAATGGCACCAGCACTGTGGAATGCACATGCAGAAAACGAGACGCATTTTTTTGTCAACTTTGAGTAGCAATCTACTGCACTTTTAGAGAGCAAAGCTCTCAAGTATGGCAACACTGGCACTTTTTGTTTTACTGGGGTGAGGGTCGTCGTGAGGGTTGAAGTACATACTTCTTTTCGATCCACTGTGTTAATTGCGAGCTATGTTTACCTAATAGGGGCTGGGCATCTAACATCACCGTTATTTCTTTGCAGCAGTTAAAACAATACAGCATACATTTTATAACATGCTTAACGAATTTTTGGGAGCAGCATGCTTTTACCCTTCTACTATTTGTTGCTACTGAATCAGTTTGGCGTTGACAAAAGATCTGTAATAAGGAGTAATTACTCATTGACATCCACTCGAGCACAGCCAAATGGCTACAAAGGAAAGCTATACAGCTTTCACAGAAACTTCGTAGTTAAAGAAAGATTCGTCCTGGTCCGGTGTTCGAACTCAGAACCACCACTTCACTGGAGCAGTCGCTCTACCAATTTGTCCAACCTGGACGGCAAGCTTATGGTAGGGCGAGAGCGAAGTGATCAATAACTCTAGTGGGAACTGTGTTGGTCCAATGTTTTAGGACCCCTAAAACATTGGACAAACTCAGTTCCCGCTTCATGTTACCTCTAAAACATTGGACAAACTGAGTTCCCGCTTCATGTTACAATACTGAGTGACATTTTGGTCTATACACCAGAAATACCGGTAAAGCATCATGATAGAACACAATGTTTTTTAAAGGGATAAAGGAATATGTTCGCCCTTTCAGAGGGCACATATGCATAAGAGGCAACATGTGTGAAATAGTCACTGCACCTGAAGCAGTGTAAACTCCATTATGTTAACAGCAGCAGTCAAAAGCTTCATGAGCGACTATTTCATACAGATCATGCAATTACATTAATGTAATTCAGGATCAGATTCATGTGATTATACAGGGAGGTACTGCTGCTAAGTGCACGTAGAGCTCTGCATGCATTTCTAAACCCGGCTGTGAGCCTATGTCTACGAAAGTTTTCTAAATAGGCAGGTAAGGTATGCATCACTGGAAAACAATACCTACCACAAACAGCTGAGGAGAGATAGCACAGCCAAAAGCTGGAAGCACGAATGGCCCAGTAGATACTGGCAGCTGGCAACTGCAAATAAATATGTCAGAGCAACTGTTGTCAGCGGCCGTAACAATGTCATGAATGACAAGAGAAGAAATTGTCTACTGCTTCATAAATTAGAATAAGGTATTCACATAGGAACACAAAAAGCAATGAGATGGCCCATGACAAAAGAAATGAACAGATTGTATGTGATGCACCGATATACATTTTTTCAGTAGATTTACATGACTGTCACAACCGCATAGAAAGATGAGCAGGCTGGAATACCACTATTTTTATGCATGATGAAAAGAGCGTAACTATTCGAATATAGCATGCACAGGATTTAATTATTACTACTAGGGTGCTTTGGAGCAGCACCGAAGGTATTTTTAAATTGAACGTAGCGACCAGTAGACCCGTCTGCTTTGCACAAATGATGAGAGGATGGAAAAGGCATGCATTCATTAGCAAGAAGCACGATATCTCACATCACAGCATGAAACGAAAATTGGTATTGCATTTAACAAATCTGCACAGAAATAAAAACTGCCTCGTGGCAATGCAAGTAAGAGCAAGGGAAAAAAATACCGAAGAAAACTGGTGAGTGTGGTGCAGGGAGGTCTGTGGGTAGGGTCTCGTGCCTGGGATTAGTTCCGAGCGCGGAGAATCGCCGGCAGCACAGCTGGTGGCAGTCAACCAAGAATAAATAAGAGAAAGTGAAAATCAATAACAAGTCATCACCGATATAGCGAACGACTTGAAAGCGGGCCGCACAAACGAGGGATATAGCAAAAAGCTTGAAATCCTAAATAAGTGCGCAGTTGCATCCCAAACAGTTCTCAAAATCTGAAGGCGAGGAAGCATCGACACCTACACCTCAGGGCAGACGCAAGAACGATCTAACTTTGACATAATACTGTGTCAAATTCTGTTCCATGGGGAAGCACAGATAAAAATTTACAAATGACTAGGCAAGGGATATGCCCCAGCCTTTTACACGCGATCATTGTCCCCGAAAAAATTGTATGATAAATATTAAGATGTAAGCACTAATCCGACGAGTACACACACTGAGCACTGTCGGCTGCTGGCCTTGCGCGAGTGCTCTGTCGCGCGGCACTGCCGCTCATCGTCATCTTCTAAGTAGCACAAATCAATCCGACGGTCACCAGCCGCGAGGCAACTCGACAGTTGTCAGTTCCCTTGTCTGTCCGCAGCTGGCCTAGCAAGAGCGCTCTCTAACGTAGCACTGCACGCTCATCATCCTCTCCTACGTAGCACAAATCTATGCTATTGGAATGTAGTAAACATTGTCTGTTGTTTTTCGCAGCGCTAGCAAGCGACCGCATAACTCTGTTGTGATAACTGGTGGCCGCGGCCGACAGCGCGCCTGTATACGTAGTGCGCGGGCCGCGGGCGAACGGACCGTCGTGTGAATCGGCCTTAACGCATTATAGCTGAGGCAACCGCACGCAGACTGCCTGCACGCCTGCACTGCCATCCCTATATAGGCGCACACTAATAACGCGTGCGAATAGAGATCAGAAGTAAAGAAACGTACACGGGACTCACCGTTCAGACGGCTCATCAAGGCTTAGCAAAACCGCACATTCTTCTTCGTTGCCTCTCCAGATGACAAGAAGTCGTAGCGCTACCTTTCTTCACGGCTTTACCCGTTCAAAATCACCAGTGTTGACAGGGCGTAATTCTCGTCGTTGGTTTCCAAAACACACTTGTGTTCTTCATACACGTCCACCGCACGAGCACTCAAACAATGCTACGAAAACCCAAATAACACAAAACGTGACGACGGCTGCAGTTTTGCTTCGTTGAAAAAACCTACAAATGCGCTTTTTTTATTACTAATATTTGAATTGTGTTCGCAACAAAAACAAATTATATTTTTTCATTTTATTTCTTTATTAAATGCGAATACCAAAGCGCTTTTAGATACTTTTGCTGACATGTCGTTTGTAGAAGCTGCGATCCTGTGATCCCATCCCCGGGTGTCCTAGCAGACGACGGCGCAGACGACGCTGTTGACGGAATGCAATTTCGATTGACGGCAGCGAAAATCCCTTAAATGCGACAAAAAACGCAAAGAAACGCACCGTATCGCAAACTGGTCCATATCAAGGATATGTTCGACGCGAGCGGTAGGACAAAGAACTGCTGCGATGCATTACTCAACGCGACACTGGCATGCTCGACGGAGATCTACATGAAACAGAGCTTAAATGTGACCCGTACAAGCGGATTACTGTGATATCAACTGCGTTACGGAACTACGACGATACTTGCTTCACACTTTAGCTTATATGCAACAGCGGCCCGCACTCGCCGCATCCTGTTCGAGTGTACTTTCACTAGCAAGAGCCCACATGCATGGAAGCCGACAGAAGCAACTGTCTTTTCGAGTTCAGATTGTTCCGAGAAATACGAGCAGCTTACTTTAGCACGTACTCGAATTCAAGTTCTCAGCCTGTGTGTCACGTACGGTGACGATGGCGTCGAGGACGAGCTTAAGAATCGCCTTAACGTGGCCGCAACGCAGCCGGTATCCCAAGCATTCGTGCGCTAATTGTTGTTCACCTGTACTGCGAACGTGCGCTCAGTCGCAGGCCAGCCGCTAGCTGCTCGATTTACCAACCTTGCGAGTACAATTCGCAAGTTTCTGAGCCAATCTGTGAGCGAGCCGAGCTTTCAGCAATGACGCTGCTCGCGAGCGCGCCGCGCGACGAGCTTCGGCCTGCTCCCTGGCTGCCGTATTCGTAGCTAAGCCTAGGAGGTTTCACTTCGATGCCAGAGCTGAGAGCGCTTCGAAACTGGCTAGCGCTGAGGTGCTACTCTTTGCATTGTAAGTACGTTTTATTGTGAACTATGTCTCGTAGTGAAATAAAGATATGCTCGGGTCGACCCGAATGGTGATGATGGCGTCGAGGACGAGCTTAAGAATCGCCGCAACGCAGCCGATATTCCATGCATACATGTGTGCTAAATTTGTTCACTTGTGCTGCAAACGTGGGCATAAAGGCTCGCTCAATCGCAGGCCAGTCGCTGCTCGATTTTCCAGCCTTGCGTGCGCGATTCGCAAGCTACGGAGCGAATCATTGAGCGAGCTGAGCTTTCGGCAACGACGCCGCCCGCGGTCGCGCCGGGCGACGAACTGTGCGCTGCTCGCTGGCTGCCCTTGTCGTCGCTAAACCTAGCCGATTTCACATAGATGCTGTAGCTGAATGCGCTTCGAAACTGGCCAGCACTTAGGTGCTACCCTCGGCACCGTTTTACTCTGAACCACGCGTCATAGGGAAATAAATATATGCTCGGTTTCCGCGACCCCTTCAGGAGCGGAGCTATAGCAGAGGCCAGGCGAACTCCAGAGCAGCAGCAAAGCGGCTATGGGAGGAAATTTGTATGGCTGTTATCGCTTCTACCAACAACTCGACATTGGCTAATGATACTCTATCCCAGAGCTTTGGTCGTGAACAAACAGTACCAGTGCATTTTTCTGACGCCGGCATCCAGGCTGGCAGGCCGGCCCCGAGAAGCTAGCGCGCCCTTACGAATGTATGGCCGTAAGGGCGGAGGAGTAAAACAAGCACTGAACTCCCTTGAAGTACGCAGGAGTGGAAATGCCATTTTACTCTTTTGTCAAGAGGAGTGAATAGGACCTTTCACTCTTTCTCGTTTGTAGA
This sequence comes from Amblyomma mixtum, assembly GCF_055824585.1. Taxonomy (NCBI): domain Eukaryota; kingdom Metazoa; phylum Arthropoda; class Arachnida; order Ixodida; family Ixodidae; genus Amblyomma; species Amblyomma mixtum. Next base: position 127,366,423 of record NC_143018.1, on the reverse strand, counting down.
GAGAGTAGATTGAGACCTGCAGGAGTAGAGAGGCTCTTTTACTCTTAATGGAGGAGTAGCAGATCTTAGAGTGTAGATGCATGCATTCCGTTCGTTCATAATACCGCCGCACTTGTAATGGTTCTAAAATAGCTTTTTCCACAAGTGCAGTTGCTGAAGTAAGCCAGCTATATGAACTGTAGATGAATAAAGCTGCCTTTTTTGAACGCTTTCGAGTTTGGCAATTTTAATTGAGTGTACGGATCCCAGACTGCTCAAGCATAATCAAAAACGGGTCTGTAAAAGTTTTTTAGGCAAGAAGCTTTATCTCTTGAGTAGAGTTCTGTAGGGCTCTTCTCATGTAACCTAGTTTCTGCCTAGCCTTTTTTGTAATATATGACACATGTTCGTTTCATCTGAGATCTGACGTGAGGATTGAACTTAAGTATTTAGAGCTTTTACAGAGGGTATTAATCTAAAGTACAATTTAACGACTTTTCTTCAGTTTAGTCGTGTGGTACTCAAGTTATACCTTGGCTGCGGACTACACACGGCAGAGCCTTCAACAAATTTTATACTCATGCTAGCTATTAGTTTGTTTGTCATATTAAAGAACATTCAACTAGTACGGCTTATGCTTACATCAGTCAGTAAAGAGGAGTAGTTATAAGGCGCAGCAGTAAAATCAGGGAATCAAGCTGTGTACTGTGTGCATGCTTGATATTACGTTGTCTATTAATACAAGTTGTATACCTGCTGAGGGAACTTGCAGAGGAACGTACAGCCTACAGGTATCACCACGTGCGAAAGAAGAGGAGACACAGCGGCGGTGGGTCAATATGGACAGCACCGCCCACGTAGCCGTATTGTTTCTCTTTTTTTAAAAGAAACTGTATTTATTTAGCATAAAGCGTGGAAAATTTCTTTAAGGGTCCTGAAAAGTGTTTGTGTTAGTGTCTGTGAGCACAAGTTAGCTTATTAAGCGTGGTGCGTCCTTGTTTCTCCGATTTCTTCGCTACGCCCAGTGACATCTGGTGGAGGTGCGTGGAGGTGCGGGACACGTTACGACAGTGCGCAAAAAAACTGACCCAACACCGCATTTCTCGGCGTTATATCGAGCGCGGCTGCGCTTCTCTCGCACGTGCCGGTACCTGCTGGCCGCGTTGTCTCAGTACGTGCCGGTACCTGCTGGCCGCGCTGTCTCAGTACGTGCCGGAAATTTATACAGCAACGACGATTGGCACAATATAGGTTTGGTTTGGTTTATGGGGTTTAACGTCCCAAAGCGACTAAGGCTATGAGAGACGCCGTAGTGAAGGGCTCCGGAAATTTCGACCACCTGGGGTTCTTTAACGTGCACTGACATCGCACAGTACACGGGCCTCTAGAATTTCTCCTCCAAAGAAATTCTAGCCGCCGCGGCCGAGATCGAACCAGCGTCTTTTGGGTCAGCAGTCGAGCACCACAACCACTGAGCCACCGCGGCGGCTTGATTGGCACAAAATAGAACAATTAATGTGGCCCTAACATACAAACGCATGAAAGGAGCTGCGGTCCAACACGGCAATGAGCTCTCGTTTGCACTCGAGCTATGCGGTTTAGAAAAAGTTAATGCAGCCGGCAGAAGACAAAGTTAATTGTAGATTAGTGGCAGATGATTTTTTTCCTGCAGGAACATCACACGGCTCCAATTACAAAGCGTACAATGTCTCACCTTCTGGTAGACGATGGCTTGCAGCAGAGCACGAGCTCTGCATCCAGACACTTGCAGTAGTTCCAAGGTGTACACCGAAAGCAGACATTCGCCTAAGCACGTCACGACAAACAGCAGAGAAGCTGTAGGCATGTGGACGCTGCCGCAACTGTTAACAATGTATCTGAAACACAAGACTGCGGTGTAAAATTTTTCTTCAGAATTCAATGCAAGTTTGACTCTATATGAGGAAGCCCGTCGATTCTTCATTTCCTAACTGCCCATTATCACATCTTCGTGAAATGGCAATCTGTGTATTCAACAGAAGACAAGAATGCATGGATTGACTGAGCACCCAATGGCTGGATCCCAATAACTTGGGTATTTCAGCGGTTTCATCTCAACATGTTTACGTACTTAGTGCTTGTTAATTTGAAGCTCTGGAAGTAACAACGAAGGTTCAACAGGTACGCTACCGACTGTCTATGATGATTTGGTCACTTCAGCTTGATGCTACTCAAAAAAGCAAAAAAGCAACGCCTTTTCCCCGACAGCGGACGCCCCTTCCAGCCAATGGCGTCGGCCGAGTCTCATGACCCTGCTAGTGTGGCAACGCAGGGAACGGCGTAACAATGGAGAGAGGGGTGTATACCCGATCGTACAGTGAAGGGATTATCCCCTTTCTTCTACCAATCTGCTTTGTGACACTAGCAGGGACATCAGAATCGGCCAGGGCTACTGGCTGGAAGGGGGTCCTTTGAAGGCGCTGCGATTTTTAGTTATATCCGACTACAGACATGACCAAAACATAAAAAAAAACTTGAAAAACTGACACTCCTGGAACAGTTGTTTCGCAGAAGCGGTGTAATGTAGAAAAAGTTAGGTTCTTCTTTAACGACTGACAGAAAGAAATGTTGCCAAGACATAAAACCTCAGCTCCGAAACCCTTGGGCTGAACATGGCCCGAAACTTGCTCTCCGCTTTGTAGAAAGGGTATTTCAATATTTTCTTCAATCATTTCGCTGCTCCTCCAACGTACCTTAGCTGAACGGCAGGTATTGAAATTAAAGGTAAGTGACCAGCAGCACAAACATTTCAAAGTAGTTTCCTGGCCATCATGGTTTGTCCAAACCAGAATGGTTTTCAAGCGGCGGAGTGCAGGTGTGGCGATGACGTGGAATCATGTGACTCGCCCAGCTTCCGCGCAGATTCGGCGTGAGCAAACGTTAAACCATAGCAAGCCTTATCTGGCGATACTTAATTGAGTTTCCGCTCTGTAAACTGAGTCAAGCCAGGTTGAACCACAGCCAAATTTTTGGACACCCTGCTGCGAAACTCTGACAGATTGTGTGGAGAGCGGATGCGTCAAGAAAGGAAAAATAAATGAAACAAAGCGCTGCACATAAAATGAGGCAGCCAGCAGACATATATGAAAACTTCGTATGCGCACAATTATCGTGTACCATCCAACAGGCAACACTTTGGGAAGTCTTGCAAGGGCCCTAATGGCAGATTTCGAGAAGAATACGATCGTAAAAGACATTTCAGCATGGCCATCATCAACCTGACTGCACCCATTGGAGGGCAAAGGCCTCTCCCATGTCTTTCAAATTAACCCTGTTCTTTGCCAGCTGCGGCTACCGTATCCGCGCAAACTTCTTTATCTCATCCTCCGACCAATATTTCTGCCGCTTTTCTGCTACACTTGCCTTCTCCTGGAATCCTCTCCGTTACCCATAAGGACCAGTGGTTATCTTGCCTTCGCATTACATCCCCTGCCCAAGCCAATTTCTTCTTTATTTCGATTAGGATATCGTTAACTAGCGTTTGTTCCCTCATCTACTCTGCCCACTTCCGGTGTCTTAACGTTACACCAATTATTTTTCTTTCCATAGCTCACTCCGTTGTCCTTAACTTAAGCTGAACCCTCTTTGTTAGCCTCCCCGTTTCAGCCCATAAGTGAGTACCAGTAAGATACAGCTGTTGTATGCTTTAATCTTGAGGGATATTGGTAAACTGCCATTCATTATCTCAGAGACGCTGCCATATGCGCTCCACCACATGTTTATTCATCTAGTTATTTCCCTCTCATGATCCGGATCAGCGATTACTATCTGCTCTAAGTAGATATACTTCCTTACTGCTTCCAGCACCTCACTATCAGTTGTGAACTGCTGTTCTCTTTTGAGACTGTTGAACCTTACTTTGGTTTTCTGCGTGTCAATTTTTAGACCCACCGTCCTCCTCTGCCTGTCTAACTCATTGATCATGCTGTGCAGCTCATCTCCTGAGTGACTTAGCAAGGCAATGTCGTCAACGAATCGCAAATTGCTTAAGTATTCTCCATTAAATCTTAATTCAACCTTTGAAACCCAGGCCTCGCAACACCTCCTACAAACAAGCGGTGACAACTTTTAGCGGAAGTCATTTATCGATGTGTTCATGTGGCTCACAGCCACACGAAAAACGTTCGCCGGTATTTTACAAAGTGTTTTGCCGTTGGTAGGATGAAAGATCCACAAAGACGTGGAATTTTGGAAGCCGTACAGATCGCCAGATTAATGAATAAATGTGAGGCGGTTCGTCTTTTTCCCTTTCAATGAAAACATCAACTACCTTACGAATCATCCGTTCATATCGGCTTGCAAATTGCATTGATTTGTTTTCTTTCCTTTTTTAGGCGCACAGTTCTTTTTGCACTATCTGCAGTAGTTCCCCCGTATATACTCTTCGGAAATAAATTGCTTGGAATTTAAACCCTGTCCGGTGTTTGCCTCTTTCGCCTTTCTGATGCCTATTATGCGTAACATTCTTTAGTTTTATTCCGGTTCTGAGCACAGGTACGCTGTGATCTTCTTGCTCCCCTTCCAGCTACAACAGCTTGATGAGCATTGCAAACGATGTCTGATCTCATTCAGATATGTTCTTTTATTTGCGCAAATTTTCTGACTCTTTCCTTAACACAACGTCTTTCGCCTATCAGAGCAGCATTTTAAACGAGTCGTAACAAAATGTATTGCTAACTTTTTGAGTTTTGGCTATTCACTTCGTATTAAGATTATTGTAGCACATACAATGCAATGTGTTTCATTTCCCTACCTCCCCGTTTGTTCAGAAATTATATTGACACTGTGCAGTTCTTTTATCTCCTAATTTGTTTTTTTAGTACCGTGCTCACTTCGTTGTATGATCAGCCTTGTACTGTACTCCACATTATTACGGTGCGCTTTAACTGTGCCATTTATATTTTTCGCAGTTGAACGCTTTCAAATTTACCTTAGCGTAATATTCCACACGGTGCACTGTCAGAGCATTCCGACATTTATTTGTTGTGAGCTCCTCAGATTGTTGCTTTAAATGTGACGACTGTATTGCCGCAGACCACGTTGTTATGGTCGTGGTTGCTTCAGAGCGGAACATGTTGACACTAGCTTCTCGTTAAGCTGTTATCCGTCTGTACTCTTGGAAGAAATAGATAAGTAACGTATTTCTTCCCGTTCCAACAATTTCACCAAGTGCACTCAGTGTTCACGTTTGTTGAACACCAATTCGCTCTGTTACTTTCTAAAATCTTCAATGAAGTGCTCCGAAGGAAGTGAAAACAAATGTAGTGTGGCTTTCATTTTGGTTTAGTTATTCATCGACATGAGCAAAATTTGTTAAAAGTACTTCGCTTTCCTCTTCTTGCAAAATCAGTTCTTTTTCTGCAGCTTAAGCAAGTTATAACTTTCGAAGCTTTAGTCATAGCTTTCGTTCTGCTGTTAAGACGGAAGTCAAAGCACTCCTTATAATTCCCCGCTGAGGGTAACTCAGCCCTTCAGTTCAAAACTCGTTAAAGGGAATTTCACCCTGCGGTTACTTCTTGTGCTCCTTTGGAATGGGTTCAGCTTTCGCATGCGTTTATAAAACCGTAAGCGCACAGGGGCCATGTTCTTGGTAAAAACAGTGACGACAGCTCTGTTCTGCGAAGTCTCCAGCGCAGACATTTTCGGCGAGATCCAAGGCAAGAAATGTCAAAACTGTTTAACATCTGAAAATGATACTCACTCAAGAGCTGGAATTCTTGCGAACAGACAAGCGAAGTAAGCCACAGTGCACAATACCACACGCAGCGCGTCGATCCAAAGGATATTGAACACGCTAAAAATGAATGCTTGAGTACGTCTTGAATAGCGTTTTCTGAAACGAAAATGCGGTTACCTTCATGTTATCCCATATTACAATAAAAGAAAGTACCCACAAGGACCCGCAAAACGCCTCTTCTAAATACGTTTATTTGTCTATTTGTTTTTATTTAATTGGCAAGTACGCCTGAAATACCCTAGGCCATAATTTCGAGCCACAGAAGCTGCGCCAATACAAGACTGTAGCAGAAGCAGGAAATCACAGGAAATAAGACAGGAAAGCAGTTATTGAATCACAAATAGTTCCACACACAGCACAATATGTTACTGAATAATTCCCACTAACCTCCTTCAATGGACTGTAAACTGGCCTTCACAGAATTCCAGTCCTTAATGGCGCAAGGAAAAAAATCTACGGATGATCATTTTCGATGTTGCAAAGGTCTGTTAAATGAATGATATCCCGGCCGGCTGCAGTGGCTGAGTGGCATCGGCTTTCGCGTGCTTATGTCGAGGTCCCGTGATCGAATCCGAGCCGCTCGGATCCCATTTCGAAGGAATCAAAAAACAGCGTTCACATGAAGTAGAGAAGAATGGGGGCATTGCACACGCTCCTCTGCAGCGACACATTTTCCTCTCTCCGGTGTAACAGCGGTTTTTCGCCGTGAGTTTTGCACCAATCAGCACCGCTTTCCACTTTGTTGCTGAACTTGTGCCTTCTACTGGTTTTCGAGACGTGCACTACTTGCCTGGAATCCAACACGAATACCAGCCGGTCGAGCAGTCTCTTGCACCGTACTCCTCTTCGAATCACTGGAAATTTGATTTTCGCCAGTTTTTTCTTGTTAATGGCATCTCTGCACTGCCTTCGAAAAGAAAAAAATCGCAAATAACTGAATAAAAACCACGCAATGAAAAATCACACTGCAAAAAATTTTAGGTCTATATGTTGATTTTTGGCCCGAAGAAACCAAGCATGGAAATTCTCCTTTTTTTTCATATTGCGTTAAATATGGGCCGCCGATAACAAGGGCCACAGCATGAGTACTTGGCGTGTACCGGAAATAACTATTTTTTGCTCTCCTTTCCTCGGGCCCATTTCTTGGCTAAATAAAATGGGCACACATGTTGAACACTAAGTACATTTCAAACACAATATATTAAATTAAATAACGAATGAAATAAAAACTTATTGCAATGCGGAGGTGTCGCGAGCTTAAAGCAGCTATGCGTGCCCACGCTGAAAGCATTCGTATCAATGGTCACAAAAGAGAGCAATCAACGATGATTCCTTTAACTTACGGATATATCACCACACAGGCTAGCCTAGCGAATACTGATGAGTTATCCTCGTCGTTCGATTTCTGCAAGAGAAAACAAAATCTGATGTCGACAAACACAGGAGGTGCCTACAGTTTCCCAGGTTGCTTGGAGGTTCAAATTTAAGTTTTTCGCCTACACATACACGCAATTTTATAATCAGTGTAGCAATGGCAGTAGTACAGTAGTATTAATACTATATGTAGTACCAGCAGTTCTGGTTCAAAGACCCGTAGGCAACCAAGTCCATAATTTGAGACAATCAGGAACATGTATGCATAAACGCGACAAGTGACATGACTGAAAAAATCGAATCGCGGCGCAACATTCATGGTTGCAGCGTTACAAAGTGCAAAAGAATCACACCTGGTATGATGGCTACAGTTTTATTGCATGTTTCTCGCAATGTCCACTTGCTTCCTTGTGTAAAATTAAATTGTCGATATTTCGCTTACTGACGTAAACAACGAGAGTGATTTCTAAATCGTTGATCGCAGGCTATTCAACAGCGAGTGGTTATACTGATAGGATGAAAAAAGCAACGAAACGCGAACCGATATAGAGAGCATTATTAAGGGGAAAGCCTTTAATGGCTCATGCTCGCGGTGTCCGTCCGTGCGCTGGAATCGTGCCAACTGTGGCCTCTCTTCCGCGCAGCGGTGCCACCTCCTCCCCTCCTTAGCAACCGGCACGCCGGTGGGGGGCGCAGCTGTGCATACTAACAGTGACGTCACGCAGTAGGGGAAGAACGAGCGCGCGTGTGTCGGCGGTGGCAGGTGCACCGCTGCTCCTTCGCCAGCAGAGGAAGGTGAGCCACAGTCCATTATTAGTTATATGGAAATTACGAACTATTACAAGACGGAGAGGCGACGTTATCCCGATCCTCACAAATCGCTTACCAGAGAACAGCAAGCGATCTACAGGCAGATACAGGCAGGATCCTTCCCGCACCCTTACCTTCAACACAAGATGTACCCGGAAAGGTGCCAGAAGGAATGTGATTTCTGCAAGACTGAGTTAGGCACGCTCCAACATGTCATTGGAGTATGCAACTTCATCAAGGAAATCCCCCCACCTCTTACCTGCCCCACTATCCCACCCCATCCCTCATCCTCCCTTACCGAGCGATGGGAGACTTGCTAACCAGCCCCGCCGTGGAAGAACAGCTCGTCCTGATCTCCAGGGGCCAGGCGGCCAGGGATGCATATGGGTCCCGTGAAAAGGGAACCACTCCCATCGACGGCGTCTAAGCAGACGTCGTATTTAGCTCGGGCAAATGAAGTTGTTTCTCTCTCTCTCTCTCTCCTTCGCCAGACGTCTCGTTGCAGTCCAGTCAGTGAGACGCATGGCTCTAAAGCGGCCCAGTGATTCCGCGCCAAGCGCTTCGGGGAAGCGGCAGTGGGTTGACCACAAGGCTTTCGCCAAGCACACTTTAGAATTTCCGAAGTGTCTTCGGTAATCTTTTTTTTATTAAAGAGCGCCGATGAAGCGCTATGCATAAGTATATCCGTGCCTGGCAGACCGGGGGAAGTTCGTGATCAAGCTGGCTGACTACAGCCAGGCGCTCCAGGGAGAGAAGTGAGAGAAAGAGGATGAAACTAGAGGACAGGACCACGAGGAGGGGACAAAAGAGCTCTAAACTGGCAGAGGGAGCAGGGCAGTTGGTCCAGTTGGGGTTGGAACATCGTAAAACAGGGTCGGGCAAGTAAAATGAGTGTAGTTGAATTTCACGAAGTAGTGGCTTTGAGTAATACTAAAGAAAAGCTAAATCGTCTTTTTTTGCATTCAGCAGGTCTGAGAGACACGGTTCATGGGGGTTTAATGTCCAAAGTGACTCAAACAATGATGGACGCCGTAGTGAAAGGCTCCGGAAATTTCGACCACCTGGGGTTCTTTAACGTGCACTGACATCGCACAGTACACTGGCCTCTAGAATTTCACCTCCATCGAAATTCGACCGCCGCGGCCGGGATAGAAACCCGCGTCTTTCGGGTCAGCAGCCGAGCGCCATAGCCACTGAGCGACCACGGCGGTCGGATTTAAGGGATATGAATGTATGAAGCTACTAGGTAAATAAAACTTATTTCTTTCGCTAGCATTTAAAATGGTGATGCAATCATCAGTTAAAGCCACGACAAATTTCAGGTTTCTTGTGATAGGATTCTGCTGTGCGAAGAAGTTCGATGTTGGCATCATCTCCGGTGAAATTTCAACTTTTAAACGCGTTGGCAAGCGGCTTGTCATCCCTCGTCAGATTGCGCCAAGTAACGCCCCGCGTGTTTTACCCGCAGTGGGTTTCATTTCCTTCTTACCCGTAAATGTTACCGTGTTGTAAATGTACTGCCCTCGTCGATGACGTCCACATGCGGCCCCCTACAGGCACTGTGCGCTGCGGAGAAGCCTGAACGCTGTTGCAACTCTCACAAAAGCAGCGTCGTGCTTCTGAGAGAAAGGAACATCCATCACTGGTTCCTTACACGCACGAAGGACAAGCTGAGAACAGGCCGTTACCATTGAGGTCGCGATTGTCCTGCCGAATTCACTTCCAGCTTCGGTCTGCTGACGACCTTGATTTAGAGACAGCACGTAGAACGGTTGTCTCAGTTACGAGTGTGGACAAGGCCCTCGCACCGTTCTCCAAGTTAGGGACATGGGCTTGCGAGGATTGAGAGAGCGAGAAAAAGATGACTTCCAACGCTGGTCCGCTAACTTCTTTATTCGTAGTTTGATTTTCCGCTGCTACCGACGGGCCCCTCAGCGCTCATTTAAAGATATGGCGCGCTTTATCTCCTTCCACACATGCGTTCTAGTATCATATCAAATTGCGTGCGCACTCTAGTCAGCGTGTGGAAGGAAGCCTCTAGAAATGTTGATTAGATTTACTATAGTGTGCTCCAGACGATTTCAGAGACTTTCTTGGCATGCATTCTCTATAAGTCACTTGAAAGTCTTCCAGACGATGTGCACGAAATTATTTGGGTTAGATGCACCTTGTTAATGGACAATCTTGGAAGGTGAGTATGTGGCACCCCCGTGAATCCTGTCATCACAAAACCACCGGATACGCTGGTGCAGAGACCGTGACATTAAGCTCAGGTCCAGACAACTGCAGAAGGAGGAGCCCCGCAAGCAAGTCGGACTGTCGTTATTCGCAACGCAAAGTTCGCTCTCAGTAGCAAATAATGCGAGACTCCTTCTCCTGGCTTTCATCCTGGATCTTTCGCACCGTAAGTGATGGGCGTTGCAATGCCCACTCATAACTCAGGGAGCTCGGGTCGTTGCTATGAAGGCCTTCAGCCTCCCACAGTCGAACTGAACAGAAGGGGAAACATAAGGTGCCATTAGTTCGAAGTCTGCTTTTCTCTAGTTGACAATATTACACACGCGCCAATTGTCATTATGAGGCTGAAGAACGCGCGAAAGTATGTCAAGTAGGTGCAGCGTTCCCCTAATGTAGAGGAGAAGAATGTTGCGTAACCAGATTGCTAGATTTCTTGCGGAAAGTTAAGCTCGCAGGAGACCAATATCGGGTAGCGGTGGCTGAAAACATATGGGCGGAAACTTAATATACGTGGTTTAAGTTCCCTTGTGTTTCCCTGTGAAAGGGCAGCGCTCCTAAAAAAGACCTTCCCTCTTGTCAGTGGTTAGCCAAAGCGCAACCAAATGGATTGCACTCAAGGGGCCCGGCTGAAGCGAGAGGAACAATCCAAGGAATCGATTTCGTGACCAAACACTATTTATTAAAACTTTGCCTGATGAAGGCTTAAGGCCCGCTTTACCACTGGCTGGTAGGAGATGTCGTTCCAGTTCCGCAGGTGGCAGTTTCACTCTGGTCCGCTCATCCCCGATGGAGCTTGCCTTTGCCAGATGAGAGAGAGACTTGGCGCTCGAAAGCACCGTGCCCCCAAATATTGGAAAACTATCAACCCAGAATTATCCTACGATGTCCTTAGTAACGCCCACTCTCCCCTTTCATTCCCCTTTTTTACATCAAGGCACTGCACTTTTACGGGGAAAAACTAACAGTTGTCTTACTCTCCTCTAGCCTAAGCAAGTGATAACTAAAACAATACCACAACCTCGCTCTGTAAGCGACGTACTACCTGCCTAATTCGCCCAACTGCAGTAGTGGTGACCTTCTCCTCTCAATGAAAATTTAAGTGTAGAAGCACGTCTACAAAAATGCAAAACATAAGGATATTTCTTTTCCACAGAATGATCACCTAGATGCAGCTGGGCATAGTGTTAGACTGGCACAATTTAATCTCACCTTTGATATACTTGGTTCGGACAGCACCAGATCACGCAATCCAGAATCAATGAAGTTTCCCAGCATCAATGCAGCCAAAATAAATCTGACAATGACTGCCTGCTGGCTTCGCAACTCAGGTGCCGACAGGATGGTCTGCGAGGGAACAATAGACACTGGTTACCAGTCAAACATGGTGCATGCTCGCGCGAATTAGTTCAGAGCGCATGAGTGTCGCACGGATGGTGCAGGAGAAGCAAGTGCATGCAGGATAGGTGTGATTTTATCGCACGCTTACTGCCTTCGCATATTGACTTCATTTTCCTGTTACTCCCTTTTCTCCCCCACCTTTCTATCCCTTCAGTAATTTGTCCCAGTGCAGGGTAGCAAACGGGTTTCTTCTTCTCATTAACATCCCTGCCCATATTTCTTCTCCTTCTTCTTGAGGAACCATACAGCACCGTCAGCGAAAATGTCTTACTGCTGTACGGTCACTGACGCGAGGTCCTGTACCACAGTGTCGTCAAGGAGCTTCACGCGCTTGCTAGTTTTGTTTTTTCGCGTGCAAATACTTCAGCTGTCTTTACAGTGAAGCGGTTGGAAGTTCATTCGCCCTGTATCCGTCTCCAACGGCATGGCATGTCACTTGGCTTGATGCAGGAATGCAGGATGAGCCGTGATGTTAATCATGTGGTAAGTAGCCTCATGGCCCTGGTGACGGTACCATCGCCGTGATTCACTCGAGCGAATGCTGCACGTGACCGGATGCCCTGTCCCCCGAGAAACCAGAGGCAACTGGCAGAAAGCCCTCACATCCGTCCACGTGACATCTCCGCCATGACAGCCCCTTTAGCATGCCTCGAAATTAAGAAGGTGAGGAGGAATAGGAAATTCAGAAATCGAAAATTAAAAAGCACGCAACAGCTGAGCTAGATAACGAATAAACGAAAACGATAATTTCTTACGCATTTTCTCACGCGACAGCGTTAAGGATCACATTCGCCACAAAAAGTCCGGCGTCGGCATTGTAGTAGTTCTCGGCGCTGCGACAAAATATTCGCATCGGCTAAAAAGGTGCCTACGTCACACGTGTGGTGACATATTTGAAAAGTAGGAAAACTGGCAAATACGAGGTCGCAAAACGGCTGAAACGTCATGAAGACATCTAAGTAAATAAAGTGAACTTGTACTGAGAAGAAAATTGGGGTCACCAGCAGCCAACCGAACCACTGACGCTTTGGTACTGAGTCGAACATGCCACCGCTACGGCACGCATGCACCTTTTCTTTTTATTGCATGAAAATCAATCCCGCTGCTCTGCCAAGTGCTTTAAATATTTGTGTTTGGTTTAGTTGGTTCATACATAACTCATGAGAGGACAGCGCAAAAAATTGGCTGTGGTTTAGCTCTGGTTAAACCTGGCAGAGTAGCGAGAGTCTAGCTTCTTTGAGAGACGCAGAACCCGGTGCATCGCCATCTGTCGTCGTGGATGCACTGTCGCCGGCTAAGCGGGCCCGTCTAGCTGCGTCGTCCTTAGTCGCTTATCTAGATGCTTAGCGCGCTCTTCCTCAGTCTCCTTGGCTCGCCGCCTCCCCTTGACTTCGTTCCTACGACGAGCCCTAGCTTCCTCCGAGCTATACATATATATATATATATATATATATATATATATATATATATATATATATATATATATAGGTTGCGAGAGCATGAAGTACTTGACTGCTTACAAGAGTATATAGCGAAGTACACGCTTCGTTAAAGGAAACATATTCGACTCCACGTTTAGATCGGAACACCGATCTTCTTCAGCAGATCGGTGTTCCGATCCAAACGTCGTATATATATATATATATATATATATATATATATATATATATATATATATATATATATATATATATATATATATATATATATATATATATATATATATATATATATATATATATATATATATATATATATATAATAGGTTGGGGAAGTCATTGAAAAACTTAACAGATTTATTAAACGTTTCGACCAGGGACTGGTCTTTTTCAAGAATGATCATACAGTGCATGGAAGAGTGAACATGGCACACACAGGGTTTGAAAAAGAAAAATGAGAAAAAATTTGCTCATTTTTCTTTTGCAAACCCTGTGTGTGCCATGTTCACTGCTATAAGAAGACCCTTACTGAATATATATATATATATAGTTGCAGCAGGTTTTGTCGTTCAATGGGCCAGGAATACTTGTAGAAGAAGGGATCACAACATTGCAGTTATCTTCATTTAATACCGACAGTTTCGAACGGAGGACCGTCCTTCCTCAGGGTATACACACGTGTGTATACCCGTGTGTATACCCTGAGGAAGGACAGTCCTCCGTTCGAAACTGTCGGTATTAAATGAAGATAATTGCAATGTTGTGATCCCTTGTTCTATATATATATATATATATATATATATATATATATATACATATATAGTGAAGGGGGTTTTTGCACAAGTAGACCGGCGACGGAGTACACGGCGGGCGACACAAGATGGGCGAGCAGGACGGCGGGCAGCGCAGAAGATGGCCAGTCCAGCCAAACCGATCTCGTGCAGAGCGGCGGCACTTCGTCTTTCATCGGTGCTTCGTCTTCGTCGGCGCGTCGTCATATATATATTGTGAGACAGGAGACGGAGCGCAGGATGGAGCGAGCTTTAATGGCACCCGCAAGTATGGCGACCAACCCTTCGAAGCAGAAGATGATCGATGATGATGGATATGTACAGATGAAGACGAAGGTCGCATGTTGTGCTTTGAGCGATGATGATGGATATGTACAGATGAAGACGAAGGTCGCATGTTGTGCTTACACTTTCTCCCCTCGCGTACGAAAGCGACCGGCCCGGGCGCAGGTTATAGCACAGTAGGGCGACGGGCAAAGGGTTTGAGGCGTGAAACATGAACAATCTCGGCACCTCGGCAACGACGATCATTAACAGGATGAACAGGGGCAACGCGATAGTTCACCGGGGACGTTTGTTCGAGTACAGTATACGGACCAATATAACGGCTCAAAAATTTTTCACACAATCCCGGGGTACGCACTGGTGTCCACAGCAGTACCTCATCACCAGGGTGAAAAAATATGGCACGGTGGGAGAGATCATAGGTGTTTTTCCGGGAGGCTTGGGAGGCGTCGGTATTCAGGCGGGCAATGGCACGGCAGTAGGTAAGACGAGAAGTAAACTGTTCGTGAGAGAGTCTGGAAGAGGTTGAGGGGGCGGAGAAGAAAGACGCTTCGAGGGTGAAGGTAGGTTGACGTCCATACACAAGGAAGAATGGGGAGAAGTTGGTGGTTCTTTGCACGGCACTATTGTATGCAAAGGTAACGAAGGGAAGCATGGTGTCCCAGTTGGTGTGGTCGGGCTGGATGTAGGTGGCTAGCATATCGGACAGCGTGCGATGAAAGCGCTCTGTGAGCCCATTGGTCTGAGGGTGATAAGCTGAAGAGGTTTTGTGTACGGTTCTGGAGGCGTGAAGAACTTCGGCAAGGATGCTGGAGAGGAAGGACTTGCCGCGGTCACTAATAAGGACACGAGGAGCTCCATGGCGCAAAAGGATGGCGTTCAGGAAGAAGTGGGCGATCTCTGAAGCAGAGCCGGAAGGAACAGGGGCCGTTTCAGCGTATCTAGTTAAGTGGTCGATGGCAGTGACGATCCAACGGTTGCCCGTTGGTGTTAATGGTAAGGGACCGTAGAGGTCAATCCCAACGACTTCAAAAGGGGAGAAAGGACAGGGGAGAGGCTGTAGAAGGCCCGCAGGGGCAGATGTGCTCCGTTTACGACGTTGGCAAGAGATGCAAGACGCAATATATTTTCCAACAGCGGTTGAGAGGCCAGGCCAAAAGAAACGGCGCTTGATGCGGTCATAAGTTTTCTGAAAGCCTAAGTGGCCAGCCGGGGGGTCATCATGAAAGGCCTGCAAAACTTCTCGGCGAAGAGAACGGGGTACGACAGGCACCCATGAGTCACCGAAGGGGCTGTAATTGTGCCAAAGAAGGATGTTGTCGACTAGCTTGAAAGAGTTAAGTTGGCGACGTAGGCGGGCATTCGGTGGCCGAGTAGCACCGCTCAGACGGTCGATAAGGGTCCGGCAGTAAGGGTCGGCCCGCTGCGCTGAGGCGAGATCACCAAGACTGGGAGCTGGCATCAAGTCAATGGGTGCGGCGGTCAAGGTTGAAATAGCCGTCGAAGGGGTAGTTTGGCAGTTTGAGGATGCGGAGGAAACGGGTTGCGGATGCGGAGGTTTGGTTTGGGCGAGGGGACAACGAGATAGCGCATCGGCGTCCTGGTGTTTCTTGCCCGATTTATAGGTGACGGTAAAATCATATTCCTGGAGACGGAGAATCCAGCGGCCGAGGCGGCCGGACAAGTTTTTCTGCGAGGACAACCAGCACAGGGCATGATGGTCAGTGACAACTGTGAACTGGCGGCCGTACAAATAAGGGCGAAATTTCTGAATGGCCCAGACAACAGCGAGGCACTCTTGCTCAGTTATCGTGTAGTTCTGCTCCGCTGCAGTCAGTGTACGACTGGCGTAGGCGATGACTTGCTCGCACGAAGAGTGCTGCCGCTGCAGAAGAACTGCACCAATGCCGTGTCCACTGGCGTCCGTGTGTAAAATCGTTGGAGCATTGTCGTCGAAATGTGCCAGTATCGGATCAGATGTGAGAGCCTTCTTTAAGGTAGTAAAAGCGACCTCACAGGCCTCAGACCAAACAAACGGCTGGTCAGCGCAGAGGAGCTTATGCAAAGGGGCCGCAATAGAGGCAAAGTTGCGTATGAAGCGCCGGAAGTATGACGCTAGCCCCAGAAAACTGCGCAGGTCTTTGACGCGCGATGGGCGAGGGAAATGCAAAACTGCAGCCACTTTGTCGGGATCAGGCTTTACACCCTTCTGGCTAACGACGTGACCGAGTACCTTGATAGAAGTGGAAGCAAAGCAACATTTCTTGGTGTTTAACTGTAGGCCGGCCTCAGAAAGTGCGCTTAATACTTCATCGAGACGAATAAGGTGTTCAGAAAAAGTCGAAGAAAAAATGACTATGTCGTCGAGGTAGCATAGGCACGTTTTCCACTTCAGGCCTCGGAGAACGGTGTCGATCATGCGCTCGAACGTGGCCGGAGCATTGCATAGGCCGAACGGCATAACGTTGAATTCGTATAATCCGTCGGGAGTGGCGAAAGCAGTTTTTTCCTTGTCGGCCTCATGCAATGGTATTTGCCAGTATCCGGATCTTAGGTCGAGACTAGAGAAAAATTGTGCACCTTGGAGACAGTCGAGGGCGTCATCAATCCGAGGCAGCGGATAAACATCTTTTCTAGTGATCTTGTTAAGAGCGCGATAGTCAACACAAAAGCGTACTGAGCCATCCTTCTTTTGAACGAGCACAACAGGCGAAGACCAAGGACTCGAAGAAGGGCGTATGATGTGGCGCTTGAGCATGTCGGCTACGTTATCTTGAATAACCTTGCGCTCACTAGAAGACACACGATACGGGCGACGGCGAATGATGCCCGAACCATCTGTGTAGATGCGATGCTTAGCTGCGGTGGTTTGGCTCAAGGTTGTTGCCTGGGTATCGAAGGAAGCGGCATGCTTGGTCAAGACGGCAAGCAATTCATCTTTTTGAGTCGGGGTGAGACCGGGGCTGATAGCAGCTGAAATAGATGCAGAGGCAGAGGCAGGGGTCGAAAGAGCGAAGCTTGATGGGGCAGAGGAAAGAACGGCCACAGGTTGAGTGGTATCCACAGAAGCGATGGCTGTGCCTTGACGCAGAAGAATGGGTTCCGGCGTAGTGTTGAAGGCAGTCAGTAGTGAAGACCCATTGGTGAAGCGGAGCAGGGACGCGACGAGAAAGATGCCCCTTGAGAGAAGACGGGGGCTTGGTGTGACGAAAACGTCCCCAACGTTGACGTGGGCAGAAGCAACAGAGAGGACATCTTCGCAGCCGGGGTAAAGTACATGATCAGCGGTGGTAACCAGATGATGAGAAGGCAGGACAGAAACGGCTGAAAGGTCGGATCCAGAAGCCTGTAGAGTAGGGGGACAGCAGGTAATTACAGCTTGCGCAGAGTGGAGGAAGTCCCAGCCGAGGATGAGGGGATAAGCACAGGAGGGAAGCACAGCAAATACTATGTAGTGCAGGATGCCGTCGATAGTGACTCGTGCCGTACACAATCCGGAAGGACGCATTGATTCATCATTGGCAGCACGGAGAGAAGGACCACTGTAAGGGGTGCGCACCTTGCGAAGACGAGAACATAAATCAGAACTAATTACAGAAATGGCGGCGCCCGTATCGATCAATGCTTCTACTACAGTGCCTTCAATGTCAACAGTTAACATGTTCGATGGCTGTGCAGGAGGAATTGAGAGGGCGGCGTGCG